>NW_021558433.1:0-306 GCF_001605985.2 Dendrobium catenatum
TCAATTTTCTTTATGACTGTTTAAAGATGCTTAAAGGGGGCATTCGTGAAAAAAACTGGAGCTCTTCCCATTTCATTTCCAATGGCATTTTAGAGATGAAAAATATTCAACAACGTTGCATTTCTGACATCCAGACTGATCCTTTAAACCACTCTTTAAACATTTCTTTGAAGGATGCTAATGATCGGTTAGCTTCCTTACATTCTGACTGGTATACTTGGATTTCGCAACGGGCTAAAGCTTACTGGTTTTCTCAAGGGGAGGACGACCTTGGCTTCCTTTATGCCAAGATTAGGTCCAGGAAGA
>NW_021558434.1:0-889 GCF_001605985.2 Dendrobium catenatum
CATCCATTTTTTAGTCTTTATTACAAGGGTTTTTTTGGCAATTGTTCCCCCTAAAAATTTTAAAATACTATGGTATTTAGATAATTGCCTCCAACAGATCGAACCTTGCCATGGGACACTGACCCCTTTGGACCCCTGACATATATGCCTTATAAATTTGCCCCCCCTGAAAATTAGGGCTGGTTCCGCCCCTAAATTTACTTGTATTGCTGTCCATTCCTCTCTTAGGTTTCATTATGGACGGCTTTCTTATTATTTATTAAAGCAATTTTCTAGTATAAAAAATAAAATTTTTATATTAAAAAATTGTTTTAAGAAACAGTAAGAAAGCTGTCCCAAACAAAGCCTTATTCTTATTATGACTTTCTACATCAACCTATTGGCATAAATTTTTTTGTCCATACTTCTCCTTTGCTAATCTTTCCTTAATAGGAAATTCACAGTCTTCAAATTACTTCACAAAGGACACACCAGTGACAACGATTTACTTCCAAATGTTATGCCCTTCATCAAATCTACAACTAATCATCTCTTAAAAGTGATCACCACTTCAAAAATCTCATCATTATCCAACCCAACTTAGGCAGATCTTCTAACAAGCTTCTCCTTTGGTTAACAAATGATGTCATCTCTCATGACTTTGTTAGGAATTTAACGGAGACACAAAAATCAATTCGATCGTCTCCGAACGACATGCCAAATCATCGAGAAGAATTTTTCGGAAGCGTACATGAGTCCATTGAAATGCAGAATTGAGGTTTTCGGTCTTCCACGTTTAGAGCGGTGTTCTCCAAGAGAGCGAGAGACCCCTTCTTTTCACTCAAGATGGGAAATGAGGGAAATGATAACTTAACCACTTAAACTGGGGACCACGACCCTTATATACTTA
>NW_021558435.1:0-209 GCF_001605985.2 Dendrobium catenatum
AAATTTACACCTAACCTATCTACAAATCGATTTGGAGTATAAAACAATTGAGAATTTGCATTTGGTTTGTTCCCAAAATAATTTGGAGGCTAAAACCATGAAAATTCTGCACTTATCTCATTCCTATAACAATCCGGAAGCTCCAAAAACAACGAAAAACTGCATGCACTTATTTCTAACAATGATTTAGAACCTCGAGACAATGAAAA
>NW_021558436.1:0-450 GCF_001605985.2 Dendrobium catenatum
AAAATTGAAAACTTGCAGTTTTTGGGTGGTTTTTCTTTTCTTTTGTACAAATAGTCCAAATTAGACTGCCACCCAATCTTTTTGTCATTTGATCTTCTTGCCTCTTGAGGGAATAGCTAAGGAGAGAGTGAAAGAGAGCATTCAAGGGAGGATTCCTACCACTGGAGCGAGAAGGCTTCACTTGAATTTCAAAGGTAAGAATATATACTTGTAAATTGGGATTACTTCACTCTTTTCTTTCTTCCTTCTAGGTTCTTGTGAGAAGATCTATCAAGGAGATCTGGTTCTCTGCCGACACTTGGAGAGTGTGAACAGCCGAAGGGTTCGCTGCCTACACTTGGAGAGAGTAAATAGCCGAAGGGTTCTCTTCCCACACTAGGAGAGTGTGAAAGGACGATGGTTCTCTGCCAATACTGGGGATTGTGTAAAAGGACGGACGGTTCTCTGCCA
>NW_021558437.1:0-214 GCF_001605985.2 Dendrobium catenatum
AGTTGCAGTCATTTTCTCCTTAGGCTTTTTCAACTTGGTTTTCTTCTTGGATGATTTCATCCCACCAGACTTTGAAGTGCTAGCCTGATTGGAGAGTTGTTTAGAAATAGGAGCTCGCACCATCGGCAGTTCCTTCAAATTTATCATAGGCTCAACAGGAGACTTCCACTTTATACCTGGAACTCCTTCAAGCTGTTTCAACATTTTTACAGTT
>NW_021558438.1:0-382 GCF_001605985.2 Dendrobium catenatum
CGAGGTTTACTTGGATTAGATTTTTATCACATAAGAATTAGTCTTTTGATGAGTTTAGATCCTTCTTCACTTGGATTTAGAAAAAAGCTATGTTGTGAGATTTTGACCATTCATAGTGACCATGAGGGAGAGTTTGAGAATGAGAGACTTCTGTGAGGATAAGGGGATTAATCACACTTCTCAGATCCTAGGATTCCTCAATAAAATGGGGTATCTTAAAGGAAGAACTGGACCTTAGTTGAATCTGCTAGAGCTATGCTTGCTGAGTATTCACTTCCAATGTACATTTGGGCTAAAGCGGTAAAGATAACTTGTTATGTGTTGAATAGGGTGAATGTTAGAGCAAAACTTGATAAGACACCCTATGAGATTCTTAAGGTAG
>NW_021558439.1:0-294 GCF_001605985.2 Dendrobium catenatum
ATATTTTGATATTATAAGCTACAAGGCTACAAATAATGTTGTTGTCATTTTTTTGTAATTTCAAATATTATGCTTTGATTGCTTTCTTATTTTTTATGTATGATTTATAAATTATAATATCGTGTCCGCGCCATACCCGTATCCTATATTTTTAAGAATTAACGTGTCCCGTATCCGTATCGTGTCGTATCTATGTCGCCATATCCGTATCGGTGCAACATAGATCTCATGCTTCTACTCATGAGTTATCCTTGCTATATTTTTATCTAATACTCACGAGCTATCCTTATCATA
>NW_021558440.1:0-330 GCF_001605985.2 Dendrobium catenatum
TCCTCTCTGTTCCGCTCAAATGCACGCTAGAAGAATGTCGATTCTTCTTAGATTCTGCCAGCTTCTCCTTTTACCTCGATCTGGGTCGACGAACACAAGCAGCGGTATGGAGAAGTCCTCCGATCCCGTTAGGACCGAATGTCAGGGCTAGAGGGCGCCGGACTTGGCCCTCTTTCTCCCGCTCCGGACGCACGCAGGCAAGCAAGGGAAGCCGGTCTTCCTCTCCCGCACTCGCCTGGGACGGACTAGACACGGCGCAAGCAAGGGGAGCCGAACTCCCTTCTCCGCTCTCCCTCTCTCCCGTGCTCTGGTTCTGGACGGAACAAAACG
>NW_021558441.1:0-203 GCF_001605985.2 Dendrobium catenatum
CAAGGTTCCAAGGTGTCTTCTCCAGTCTTCATCCTTCGTCCTTGGGGGATCAAGGGAGGTAAGCTTCAGCAATTGGGTGGAGGTTCTCTACTTGCTTCAGGAGGATGCAAAAGGAGCCAAGGTTCTCTTCTTGCTTCAGGAGGAAGCAAAAGGAGAGGAGGTTCTCCGCCTGCTTCAGAAGGTAGCAAAAAAAAAAAAAATTG
>NW_021558442.1:0-564 GCF_001605985.2 Dendrobium catenatum
GGCTAAGGAAAATTTTAATTTGAGTTTAAGTTTGATGCTTTGTCGTTCATTTTAAAGTTGATTTTAAGTGTTAGAATTGATTACTCATTGGTTCTCTAACGTCCTAAATTTTAATTATGTGTTTTAGTTCTTAAGCCTCAAAATTCAACACACTTATGCCCTCCCATTATAATTTATATAAAGTATGAAGGATTTTATTTATTAGTGATTTATTATTAATTATTTAGGTTGAACAATAACTATCTTTGTTTACACCAGGGTTGTGAGGTTTATTTCACCCTCATTAGAGATAACTTAATAGTCTTATAGGCTCCAGTTACTCAGCAGTTATCTTTGGATTTATGTTTGATTTAGTTTATTGATTAAATTATCTAAGTTTATGATTATCTTATTAATGACTTATTGTGGTTTATGATTTACAATCCATTAAATTCACTCATGAAGTTATCACAACGGGCATGAAGGCCCAGGGTCTTCTTAAGACACTTAGCCCTACAACCCGAGGTAGTCCATTCTAAAAAGTTCAACAATGAAATATTGGTTATACATTTTAATGTTATAATC
>NW_021558443.1:0-234 GCF_001605985.2 Dendrobium catenatum
GTTAAATTGGTTCAATCTAGACCAATTGATCAAACAACTAATTTACTCAATTCAAACTCCAATTTATATCATAACTTCACCAAATTAACTTAAACTGAGCTCCTAATGGATTGAAGATGTTTAGTCAACCTGGCCCAACCAACAACTAACTTGGCCAAATCTACCTAAATTAGTCAAACTTGACTAGTTTAGTAAAAACACTAAAATTCAATCAATACCTAATTTCACCATAAC
>NW_021558444.1:0-506 GCF_001605985.2 Dendrobium catenatum
TAATCGAGGGAGAAGGCAGCACCTTGGTCCTTGGACTGAACGTCGGAATCTGATTCCAAATCAATATAAACAGGTGTTGTTCTCCTCTCTGATGAAATACGGCCTCGACCTCGTGCCCTTAAGGCCATCCTCCCACCTCTTTGAGGTAATGTGTTTGGAGGCCTAAGGACAACGATGTCAGAGTCGTCTACACTACTTAATTGTATCATTTCTTGATCAATTAATTTTTCTTTTTCTTTCTCTTGATTGAAGTTTTGTCCAACCAATTTCTCCTCAATTCTGATCTCTAACTTAGAGCGGGATGAGGACCCTTTTGGAACAAAATATGTAGCATCTTCGTTGATCCCGATTTCTTGAATAGAAAATAGTTACAGATCACCCTTAATCACGTGTTCAATGCCATCTCATTGGTACTTGATGCATTGGTGAAGGGTAGATGGAACCATTCTATATTCATGAATCCAAGATTTACCTAAAAGGGCATTAAAGGATGTCGCCGAATCAAT
>NW_021558445.1:0-309 GCF_001605985.2 Dendrobium catenatum
GGTGTCTAATCTCACTAAAAAAGAAGAAATTTGAATTAATGGGTAGAAAGCATTAACTTCATTGTTTGAAAGTACAATGGAAGAGTTGAATGTTTGCATTACACTCAAGTAAAAAAAAAAAGAAAATGTAGGGAAGGAGTATGTCTTTCATAGCATATATTCTTCCTTAAAGTCCAAAAGTGGCTGTAAACTTGACAACTTTCCATAAAAGAAATGGTAGAACTCCCACTTGTTTTGAAAACCTTATCAAAATAGGTTTAGCTCCTTCTATGTGTGGTCCAAAGGCGAAGCCAAACAACATGAAAATTT
>NW_021558446.1:0-461 GCF_001605985.2 Dendrobium catenatum
AGCTAGAACTCATAAAGAATATTGAATGAATTCTCAAAGCATACAAATGATGAATGATAGAATGATTTGGAATATTCAAGGAAAATCAACCTGCGAACAAGAACGAGTGATATCCACATCATCATACCAGATCTAAATGAAGGTGTCAAAGTTGTGATCATTTAAATATATGCAAAAGAACATCTTATGAGCAATATAAAGATGATGAGGGTCAATGTGTATATCAATCATAAATACAATTGCTCTCTTGCAAATAAAAAAAATTGATACATATGTTAGTGAATTCACAAACAAGCATCACCACATATATTTCCAAGTTCATCATACATGTTGCTAGCATAATGTGATCTTTAAGTAAAGAAGGTCATGGGAGAAAGAGTTTGACCTTTATGCAAGAAAGAATGATAGCTCTTATTACATCTATGTACAAACACTGATGAAAGATTGTAGATGTTAGAAGA
>NW_021558447.1:0-215 GCF_001605985.2 Dendrobium catenatum
CATTCCACGTATTGATGATTTATTCGATCAATTACATGGGGCATCTGTTTTTTCTAAGCTGGACTTACGGAGTGGTTATTATCAAATTCGCTTACGTCCGGGGGATGAATGGAAGACCGCCTTCAAAACCCGGGACGGTCTGTATGAGTGGACTGTTATGCCATTTGGGCTGTCAAATGCCCCAAGCACTTTTATGAGGCTCATGACCCAAGTTC
>NW_021558448.1:0-315 GCF_001605985.2 Dendrobium catenatum
TAATTTCATAACCAAAGTCATTATAATAGAATGACATGTCATTCCGGAGGAAGAAGATATCATTTATTACCATTCATTTGAAAATGATGATAATGATCATTAAATTGTGAATTTCCTAAAGAAGGGTAATTGATGTTTTGAAAAGTTTAATCTTTGAAAATTAGATTTGGGTTTCTAAATCTCCTACAAGCATAAGTCATCGTAGTAAAATACATTGTAGAAAATCAATCTTCCTGATGAATACTCTTAATTAAAATAACATTAGAAATTTTATTTTGAGATTTCAAAGCTTGATGTCAAGGGAGGTAAGGGTTG
>NW_021558449.1:0-313 GCF_001605985.2 Dendrobium catenatum
TCTCCGTCGTCGTCTGAATCACTATCAACAACTAGACCACCTTGAGGTATCAAACTCCTATGAAAAGTGGGATAGGAATTGTGATCAACACTAAAGGCGGGCAAATGAACTGAGTGACGAGGAACATCAATCATCTCATCATCAGAGTCAGACTCAACGATCAAAGGGGAAGTGTACAAGTGCGAAGGAGGAGGGATTCGAGTATCAAAGTTCTTCGGAGGGCGAACCGACTCTCTACCTCGACCTCTACCAAGAAATCCCCTACCTCTACTAGGAGGAACATCGCGCCTGAGTACAAACCGTAAAGATTCAT
>NW_021558450.1:0-1102 GCF_001605985.2 Dendrobium catenatum
CAATGAACTACTTCGGAATTAATCTTATTTTCATTTTATGAACACAAATTAATTTCAATTCAATTCCTCCAAGATTTCAAAAATGAGATTGAAATTTTCAAAATATTGAATTTCACAATTTTACATTAAAATTACAACCACAAATTAAAAGCAACAAATATGTAGTATGTTTCGTCAATTAAAATACACAAACTAGAAATTGCTACGTGATGCACAAACATTAAAATAAAATTCTACATAGTAGCTTTCATTTTGCTTGTTGTTTTAGGTCGTTAAATTTTCTTCTTGGATGTATGCCACATCATATGGTTAGAGTGATGATAGGAGACTTGGGCTTCGTTTGAGACGGCTTTTTTATTGCTTATTTAATCAGTTTTTTAGTACACAAATTTTATAGTAGTAAAAAAACAATTGGCATCATTTGGGATAGCTTTTTTAATGCTTTATATGGCAGCTTTTAGTACAAAATTTTTTCAAATTAGGATTTTTTATACTAGAAAGCTGCTTTAAAAAACAATAAGAAAGTTGTCACAAACGAAGCTTTAAGAAGTAATGAAAGTGGTAAGATGAATATGAATATGTGATGAAATTTAAAAAATGAGGAAAATGATTGTATTAGAGTGAGAGAGTGGCACCCATTAATAGTATAATTTGAAATATACTTGAATGTTTTGGTTATATGTCAGAGGGGGGCAAAATATGCATTATAAGTGGATTAGATAGAATTCATGTTAAATTAATAGGAAGGAGCTAACAATACTAATGGCAAAACAACTTAAAGTTTTACAAAAAAAAGTGATTGGAATAGAGAGAGTAACTCCTCATGTAATACTTAAAAAGATAATTTTACAAAGGCCTGGTGATGATCATTTAGTCGGTTGATGCCACATGATTGTATATATATATATAATTTTATTTAACATTTTGTATTCAAGGAATATTTGGATTACTTTTTTTCTTTTATTTTGCAATTTATTTTCCACTTATTTGTTATTACTTCATTTGTTTATAATTTTAGAATCTCCTTCCATATAAATAGGGACTGATAGGATTTAGGAGTGTCAATTCGGGTCGGCGGGTCGGGTTCGGGTCAAACCCGAAA
>NW_021558451.1:0-345 GCF_001605985.2 Dendrobium catenatum
AAATAATTTCAACATGAAATAAAAATATAATATATATTTTTTTCATATTTATAAGTATTTAACGAAACAATCCTAACGAGATATATTTTTTGACCAACCATCCATTCTTTGTTATTAAATAATCGGGCGATTCTTCATCCCACTAAACACTCCATCTCCCCCATTAATCCACTAAATAATCTCCATTCCTGTAATAATTAGCAATGAGTTAGGTGAGATCCGCTCACCTCCCTCCCTACACTCACCGACTCGCCCGCTCCGCCGAATATCCATTAGTTATTTCACTGATTTAACCTCACTCACAAAATGCCATATAAGCTTAGCTTCTCCTTCTTCCCCATTGTC
>NW_021558452.1:0-667 GCF_001605985.2 Dendrobium catenatum
ATTTGACTTTCAAAATTAGAGCTAATCTTAATGGTTTAAGATTTTTAATAAATGCTAGACCTTATTATGAGTTGTTAGACAGGTGACACACTCAGTTTGGAGTTTTATATCAAAAGTTATGATCGTTGGAAGTTTTGACCCGATTTTGACCTATAGTTGACCAAAATGTTGACTTTTTGACTTTGATGTTTTTCTGGGACTTTAATATTTTTAATAAATATTAGAGATTATTATGAGTTGAATGCAAGTGAGTTTGGTAAATTTGGATTTTTCTTGATTTAATTATGAATTATTGAAGTTTTGGGTATTTTAATGAATTTTGGAATTATTTAATTAAAGGCCTTTTATGGTTTTGCTCCAAATAAGTTCTCAACTTCTTGAAAACACCTCCAAAGGTCAGGAAAGACCTAAGAAGGGATTCCCAAGTGTTTGGAAATTTTTTTTGGGATTTTTAATTATTATTAATTATTTAAATCAATTAAATATGACTTTTACTTAAAATTAAATTATGGCTCAATTAGCTTTCAAATCAAGGGGATTTTAATTTTCATGGGTTAAGGGCTTGATTTTGATCAGTTAGAGGGGTTACATGTAAATTTTGGGTTTAAGATGGATTTATTACATTTTTTTGGAGTTTTAAGGCCTTAATTAAGGTTTAATCTTAGGA
>NW_021558453.1:0-211 GCF_001605985.2 Dendrobium catenatum
GCTGTGCGGAACAGATGGAGGTTGCAAATCAGAGTCAGCTAGTAAGATTTTTTATTGGAACAAACGAAGGAGGGGGTGGATTTGGCAGAAGCACTGCTCTGCAGGATGATTCAGCGGAAACAACGACTTCAACTTCGGGACATATTCGGCTGGATTCGGCGAAAGTAGCGAAAACAGCAAATAGAAAATAGAAAACCTTCGACTTCGGGAT
>NW_021558454.1:0-1382 GCF_001605985.2 Dendrobium catenatum
GAGAGAAATTTTGGCATAGTTAGGCATAGCTAAATTATCACAAGAAGGATCAGTAAAGATAATATTCTATAGATTATTCACCTATCTTTTAGCTTCAAAAATATTAAAGAAAAGATTTAGACACACATTTCTTCCACTAATTTAACTTCTGCTTAAGTCTTTTTAACTTAAACCAAAGTCTAGACATACTAATAATATTATCATTAGGGGTCAAAGAAGCTTCACAATTACTATCCACAACCTCCAACAACCGCTCATCTAAAAACCACGTATTTTGAAATCTAAAGGATGTGGCCATAAAAGTAGAGGGAGAATAAATATGGAGGAGTAGAGGAGAATGATCAAAAGCATTCTACTCAAGTGTTCAACTTGTATCAAAGAAAAACTAGAAAGTAGAATTTCATTAAATAATATATTATCCAATCTTTGCCAAACAGTGGCATTATTCCCACTACGGGAAAATGCATCATTATCGTCGGACTGTCTAGCAGAATGGTTTACGATGGTGACACTGGCACACGTACCAGCAAATATGCACCAGTAATTTATCGACACATTATCAAGCATAATATCCACCGCTGAAATACCGATGCAAATTCTATCGGCTTTCCGCCAGCATTTCTTAGGTGTCCGGCACATATTCTACTATAACAACCGACGAAATTACCAGCACATATTGCATCAACTTACTCAAACTCAATGAATAAGTACTGTCGTAATATATGTCAATTGTTTAACTAGCAAATAATACACTACAAAATGCGTTTGTTAAATCCCTTTTTCTGTGAATCTGCCGAACAACTTCTCATTTCTTTCTCTCTCGCATCGTGTTGCACGTCCGAGAGCTGTACCGACACTGCGAATTCGCCCTCTCCTCGCTCAAGTACAATATTCCTCGAGATTTCCCTCTCTTCGCTCAAGTTTATGAGCTATTCTGATGACCAACTGGCGAGCACTTCTTCCTCGCATCTGAGAGCTGCCTCGACCGAACCCTAGCTGACTTTCACCAAAAATAGCCCAGAACACCACCGATAAGAGAATGTATTATATTATGACCTTGAGTTTGGATGTTCTTATTATACATTTTCAAGAGAATATATATTGGTGTATCCATTATGGAGTGTAATTTTTAGAAAGTAGAGAGGGAGTTGAAAGTAAACTTTAATTATGTAGGTCAACCATAGAGTCTAAAGGGCTTTCATTTGAGCAGTTTTAAAATTGAATATTTGGAGTGTAATTTTAGTAAAAAAATAGTTTTAGTGAGGGGATTATGATTTTGGCTGATCAAGTCATTAATAAAAATACACGTTATTAAGAGTGATGGTGAAATAGATGGGGATATAATTTTTACAATTCAAGTTGGATGGTTAAAGTGGAGGAAT
>NW_021558455.1:0-812 GCF_001605985.2 Dendrobium catenatum
AATTAGGCTCAGCTAGATAAATGACTCATAAGCTAACAAGTCAAGTTTAAGCCAGCCCTAACCTGATTACTTAGCTCATGAGCCATCTCATTTAAAATATATTAATGTAAAATACACTTAAAATAAGTAATGTCTCCTAACACAATTCCTCTCATTAGGATAATAGTCTAAGATTTTTTTTCTCAATCCAGGATCGGCAGGGATATCCGCAAAAATTTATTTCAACACTACATTGTTTGATTTGAGTAATGGTTTCTTCAGATTTAGTTTTATGATCATCTCCGTCAACTTTTCTTTTAAAATATCTATCCATGCTAAATTAAAGGAAAATAATATTACTAATTTGACCATGATAACAATCATCTTTCACAACATGCTTCATGCCTCAAATTTAAAAATTAGGTTTTAACAAAAATATTTTAAAGAGATTTAGCATTAAAGAAAGATTATACTGTTAAAATAAAAAAATTTAAAAAGATTTTTCACAACATGCTTGTACTGTTTAAACATGTTAAATCATAGGATTAGCACTTATTGATTGCCCTTTCAAAATCATAGGTTTATCACTAAATAATACATATAGATGTGTTAAATTTGCACTACATATAGAGTAAAATATATCATAATTGAGCACTACTTACATTGCTATAGAGTAAAATATGCATTACATGATAACATCATAAACATAATAAAATAATATATTTAATGAATTTAAAAGAAGTGATTTTAAAAGAAGCCATGGAAGGCAAGGTTTAATTGGGGCTGAATTCCGCCCATGAGAACAGACTAGTCTGAAGGAGGAGAGATCCTTA
>NW_021558456.1:0-235 GCF_001605985.2 Dendrobium catenatum
ATCATACCACCACGTGAGGCCCGAACTTCTACCAAACCAGCACCTGAGGTTCAGACTGTAAAACCCTTAAAAAGCTGATTTTTTTTAGTGCAGTTCGTCTGTACGAACTGGATTTAGTATTGGACGAACTGAAGAAATTTGTGAAGAAATCTGTCATTTTTGTCCAGAGAACACATCGTACGAAATTTGTCCAGAGAACACATCGTACCAGGACGGATTTTGGATCGTCCGGGAC
>NW_021558457.1:0-299 GCF_001605985.2 Dendrobium catenatum
CTTTCTTAAGTCAAATATTTCCCACTATATTTCTAATACCCAACTATTAAAATAAATTATGAAAGGGCTATGCCGTGTTATCTTTTTTCACCAAGGTTGCTTCTCTTTTGGTTTGATGTTTCAATTAAACTTTAACCATCAAGAATTTCTTATTTCTTAGTTTCATAACATTAAAAACTAGAATATTCTCTAGTTGTTTCATATACATTACATTAGGTATCAATCCACTCACTGAATTAAATCTAAATCCCTTTTACAACATTAAAAAATATGAAACGTATTGTGTACCACAAAAATAT
>NW_021558458.1:0-233 GCF_001605985.2 Dendrobium catenatum
AGCCATTAAAACTTCCAGAAAATATAATAAATCAAATATAAACCCAAAAATTATGTTTAACCCCTCTAACTGACCATAATTAAACCCTTAACCAATGAAAATTAAAACCAAAATTATTTAACAGCAAACTTAGGTTTAAGTTAATTTTAAGAGAAATTAAACATTTAATTAATATAATTAATTAATAATTATTAAAAATTCCAAAAATTTTCCAAACACTTAGGAATCTCTCC
>NW_021558459.1:0-599 GCF_001605985.2 Dendrobium catenatum
GAGTGATTGTAATTGAGTGAATAAAAACATACACACTTACACATAAAGAGATCATATAAAAGTTATATTGATCGTACGGGACGATATCAGTTCGTATGGGACGATCAGATAGTTATATCCTATTAAGATCATATGGAACGAATAGGAAATGGCTTGAAAAATTTTCTAAGTCCTATTCGTCCGATACGAAATTAAATATCGACCGGGACGATTTTCTCTCTGTAAGAATTTCGTACAGACGAAAATAATTATCGTCAGGGACGATTTGGCTCTGTAAGAATTTCATCCAGACGAAATTAATTATCGTCAGGGACGATTTGTTCTCTGTAAGATTTTCATCCTGACAAACATATTTTCGTCCAGACGATATAACCGACTTAGGACAATTTTTCTATATTCATTATGCAGTTTTTGGAACCAACCTCGTTATAACCGTTCGTACCGGACGAACTTGGTTCGTACGGGACGATCAGTTTGTACGAAAACATTTCATACACATTTACAAACAGGTTCATTTCAAGGCTTTTAAGTAATATCGTCTAGGACAATCCACGATCGTACGGGACGATCCATGATCGTACGGGACGATCCACTGTGTA
>NW_021558460.1:0-286 GCF_001605985.2 Dendrobium catenatum
TAAATATTTTGACATATTCTTCACAAAATTAAAGAAAATTTTAAACTGTTTGGAGAATTTTTATGTCTACATTTAATAGTTTGGCATTTTTTTTTTGTCCCCTCGCTGATTCCCGAATAATGCTCGTTGATGGTCGAATAAATGTTAATTGATGTGGGCAAGTCAAATCAATTGGGCATAAATAGGTTAGGTGATTTATTTATTTTATACATTACTTTATTAGTGGATTGATTTTATTTTGTATTATTTATTATAATTTTAATTATTTTTAATATTTTTAGATTAG
>NW_021558461.1:0-519 GCF_001605985.2 Dendrobium catenatum
TTCTCCCGTCCGCACTCCGTACCTAATAATTTCTCCTTTAAAAGGCCTTAGATTTATACTAGTGAGGACCTTGTTCGATCCAAAAAAAAGTCTTCTAGGGCTAAGTCATTAAGGAACATCTCTCCCGGGCTTTAAAGAGGTGAAGGTCATGTCAATGAACCTTCCTTTTTAGATCTCTCTCAATAGAAGTCACTCTTAAGTTCATGTCAATGAATAAGAAACTTGTAGTAAGATGATTGTGGTATAGAGATTATAGTCGAGAGATGGTGGTCATAATGTTGTAATCGGGTGATGTTAGTTGTGAGATTGTGATTGGGTAATGATGTTTGGGAGATTGTAGTTATGCAATAATGATTAGGATATCATAATCGAGCAACACTAGTTAGAAAACCTTAGTTAGGCATCAATAGTCTAGCAAAGGTGGCCTAGAAATTGTAGTTAGGTGACGCTTGTCAAGAGACCACAATCAAGCAAGGGTGTTCAGGAAGCCATGATAAGTTATTATGGTTATGAGATTGT
>NW_021558462.1:0-367 GCF_001605985.2 Dendrobium catenatum
TTAATTTTTTATTTAAGTTTATATTTTCATTAGTAAAAAATGCTCATAACTTTGCATTAAAAAACTTTCACCGCGTAACATTTTATATATTTTAGATATTGAGATTATGAACATTTTGAATATTTTCTAAAATTTTTATACCAAATATTTTGAAAATTGTGCTTTTTTCAAATAGAAAATAATTTGGACACTGAAAATAGTGATGTAGTATAATGAATGTTTTAAAACAGTATTTTATACAGTCATTGATAAGTTGGTTATGTTTTGAACTATGAAATTTTACTTAGTAGCAACTCTATTGCCTATCGTTAGAGAAAACTATGTAATTCTAACATGTGTTAAATTATGACTTAATTGTTATTATGTG
>NW_021558463.1:0-288 GCF_001605985.2 Dendrobium catenatum
TGATTAACAAATAGGATGGAGAAATCTAGTGGGGAGTGTCTTGATTCAAAGAGAAAGAGAAGAAAACTTATTGAGGAAATTATAATTGCAAGAGAATTTCTGATGTAGAATGGGTAAGGGGGCTTTGCAAGGGAGAGAATCTCTTCTCCAAAATCTGAAAGAAATTCTGACTTCTTTACCCAAAATCTGAGAAGAATCTCAGATTTTCTCTTGAGAGGTGAGGGGAAGCAAGCTCCAAGCTTCTTTCTCTGAAAAAAAAAAAATCTGAAAACAATCTCAGCTTTTGAT
>NW_021558464.1:0-772 GCF_001605985.2 Dendrobium catenatum
GGGGGGGGGTTAGAGAGGAGGAGGCTCCCGCTCCTACTCTAGTTCCTGATCTTGTTCCTCTCCACCAGCACTCACCGGTTAATCAGTTGATAGAGAGGTTTGATCATTGGGAGACCTGCTTCGATGCTTACGTTGCTACACAGGAGCAGCAACATTTTGAGGACATTGCCCGCTACGAGCAGAATCGTGCGGAGATCTTAGCCCGCTTTGACAGTTACATGGTTCACCAGAAGCAGCAGCATGAACAGGACATCGCCTGGTTCAATGCTCAGTTTACTTCACTAGCCAGCTACTTTCCGCATCCACCTCCACCACCTCCATTTGATGATCAGGGTCCTTCTTTTTTCTAGTCTGTGTTTTTTTCCCTGTTTTCTGTAGTTTGCCTTTTTTAATCGGTTTTAGTTTCTGTTTTCACTTTTTCTTTTGTATATGGACCCTCTTTTTGTGATGATAAAAGGGGGAGTAGGGTGTAGTAGGAAAAAGATGTTGGGTTTGGGGTTTGCAACTTTGAATTTCTAATGAATATTTTTTTTTCCTACTTGTGTTTGTTATCATCAAAAAGGGGGAGATTATTGCAAATCTATTTTTTCATGACTTATGTTTTGATGATTGACAAACACAATTTCTCTTGGACTACTTGTTGCTTCTAACTTTTTAGGAATCGAAGATCGGACGATAAAGAAGAAGCCAGTTCATAATTTCGTAGGTTTAGGGTTGAGTCAGTCTGCACTTTTATTTTTCACCTTTTGAATCTACTTGTAATGGTCAAAGA
>NW_021558465.1:0-319 GCF_001605985.2 Dendrobium catenatum
TGGGTTACCCAGTGGTACCCGGTATAATTAAGTGATTTAATTTGGTTAAAGTTTAAAGGTTAATGAATTTTAATCAAAAATTGGTTGATTACTTATTTTAAGAGTTGATTAACCATTTCTGGAGTTTTAGAGGTGATTTTGAGTTTTATGAATTTTTAGAATATTTTAATCATTTAATTAAAGGTTCAAAATTTGAATTTTTGATTAAGGGTGTTTTCTGGAAAGTTTGTATTTTATTAAAATATTAGACCTCATTACGATCAGTTAGACAGTAAGTACGTCGAAATCGGATTTTTCTACATTTTATTACAAAGGTTTG
>NW_021558466.1:0-383 GCF_001605985.2 Dendrobium catenatum
TACCGGGGTGGCAAAAAGGAGGTTCTTGTAAAGGCTTTTCCGCCAAGCTGTGGGGGGTAAATGAGAGTCACGTTTGTAGTGCAATACTCGGAGGGCGCCTCTGGGAGTGGACGTAGGTCGAGTTGATCGAACCACTATAAATTTCTGTGTTCTTATTTCTTGCCTCTGCACTTTAATTTCCGCATTTATTTTTTATGATGTAATTTTGGTTTATGCGATTTTTATTCTTTGTGAAAAGAAATTTTTTAAAATACCAATTCACCCCCCTCTTGGTTAGCTTCGACCAGTTCTATAGGGCTTAACATCCCTAACAAACTTTCAAGAACCAAAAGAGAGTGAGAGAGAGATAGAGAGAGAAGCAAGAAAGAGAAAGAGAGAGAGAG
>NW_021558467.1:0-319 GCF_001605985.2 Dendrobium catenatum
AAATTAAAATTAATAATGCAAACAAAGCTCACCCCTTACCACTCTTATGAAAACATCATTACTTATTTCAAAGATCTATTCAAAAAAAAGGTTAAAGCCACATGCTTGTAGGAGTTGTAAAAACTTTAAGAACCTATTGAAATTGTAGGAACCACCGATCGCTAGACAGACACCACGCAACTCAATCTTAAACCTACAAACACCAAAAGCCACACGACCTCCTCTGTTGTATGCATGGAATTTGATATTAGGTTGTGGCTCAGTATATTAGGGCTTAGTATAATAACATATTAGGTATATTAATTTATAAAATAAATGA
>NW_021558468.1:0-365 GCF_001605985.2 Dendrobium catenatum
AGAGAGAGAGAGAGAGAAGGGAGATGGAGGGAAAAGAAAGTGAGAGGGAAAGATGTCTATTAGAGAGATAGAAATGGAATGAAAAGGAGGGCATAAAGATTGAGAGATAAAGTGAGTATTAATAGATAGTTAGAGAGTGATGGAGAGATATACAGAGAGTGTGTAAGATAAAGTAAGTGAGGGACAAAGGTAGCTAGTGAGAGATACATAAAGAGAAGGAGAGATAGTGGGAAAGAGATAGTGAGTGTTAAAGATAGAGTGAGCGAGTGAGGGAGATAGCAAGAGTTATATAGATAGAGAGAGGTAAGGAGAGTGAGTGAGAGGGAGGGATTATTTATGATAGAGGGAACTAAAGAGGGAGAGAG
>NW_021558469.1:0-300 GCF_001605985.2 Dendrobium catenatum
ATTAAGAAAGTTGCCATACGAAGCCTTAAGTTTCATTTGGGACAGTTTTTTATTGCTTCTTAAAGCAGCTTTTTAGTACAAAAAAATTAATTATTGAACTAAAAAGTTGCTTAAAGAAGCAAAAAGAAAGTCGTCTCAGACGAAGCCTTAATTAAATTCAGCAAATGTTTTTCATAATTGAACCTAATTAATATTTATTAATTAAGACTTAGTAATTTACTAATCATATTTGAGTTAAATATATAGAATGAGCCCTTTAATGATAAAGGCGTTATTTTCATCGTACATGAAATGTCATTA
>NW_021558470.1:0-257 GCF_001605985.2 Dendrobium catenatum
GTCCTCGATCTTGATGCAGATGATGAGATAGTAGATATTGAGTAGGCTTTCTAGCTCCTGTTGTTTGTTTTAGTTTGTCTTTTTTAGTTATTGTAATGTACCTGATGTTTTGTACTGTTGTGTGATATCTACTTTGACTTAGTAGTGGATTATCGTTCTGTTACTATATGACTTAGATATTCCAGTGTATTTATCTATTCTGAGTGAATTTCTTTTATGTTTGTTTTAGGTATTTATCTTCCAACCTGTGCTTAAAA
>NW_021558471.1:0-435 GCF_001605985.2 Dendrobium catenatum
GAGTTTGACTCGAGATTTACCCATTTAATATTTTTTTAATTTTTTTTATTTATTGATTTGATCTTCTTATTTATTTATCAATTAAGCTAAATTTTATTATTAATAAACTAATAAAAATATTTTTTTAATTATAACAGATTATCGTGCCGGATTCAAATTCAATTTTTTGTTATGTTTATTAAATAGGTCGAGTTAAACTTCGGGTCAAATAAACCCTAAATTAAACGTTGACCAATTTTAACACTCTTAGGGCATCTCCAATGGAGAACTCCATTTTTCACGGCAAAATACACCAAAACTCTAAAATGTCGTGGTGCTGCTCCAATCAAACGTCATTTTATGTGCTTATGGGAAAGTAACGATCCTTCTCCCTTTCACGCATTTTTCCGGTTGATAGAACAAAATAGCGTAGGTGAACAGCAACGCCAATATTGG
>NW_021558472.1:0-283 GCF_001605985.2 Dendrobium catenatum
TTATCTTGCCAAAAGTAAATACCACCAGCTCCCAAATTCCACTGAATAAACTCTTCAGCTTCCCACTTAATATTCCATAATCTTTCCCAATTGAAGGAATCACCTTGTTTAAAGACGCGGTTCAAAGGATGCTTACCAGCACAGTACTTAAACTCCATAAATTTTGCCCATAAACTTTTTTTGCTCTAAAAAAAACCACAATTTATGATTAAAAGTCGTAATCATATCCATAAAAGTTTTGAACCCTAATTTACCTTCTTCCAAAGTCCCAGAAAAATTATGC
>NW_021558473.1:0-440 GCF_001605985.2 Dendrobium catenatum
TGAATAGATCTTAAAATTAGGAATCTAGAAGGATCCTAGAGCCTAAGAAATTCCTAGAACTTAGAGTATAGAAGAAGTTTAGGATCTAGAGCAGCTCCTAAGGTCTAAGCTTTAGAAGAATCCTAGCATAGATCCTAAGGTCAGGATTCTAGGAGGATCCTAGAATTTAAATTAATTTGGAAATTAAATTAATTTATGATCAAGAGTAGTCCAAGTGACCTCATACAAAAATGAGGTCAACAGCAGTTTTAAATTCCACATTTATTTTTTGTGGTGTGATTTGGTTTATGCATTTTTTATTCTTTGTGAAAAGAATTTTTAAAATACCAATTCATCCCCCCCTCTTGGTTAGCTTGGGACTAAGTTCATAGGGCTTAACATCCCTAACGAACTTTCAGAGTTGATTTCTTCTAGAGAAAGCTTGAAGAGAGAGCCTTGAA
>NW_021558474.1:0-289 GCF_001605985.2 Dendrobium catenatum
GCAGCTGGTCAGATGTTGATGGAGAAGAGGACACACAAATATTGGACACCCTACGCAGCACATTGTATCGATCTCATTTTGGAGAATCTTGGTTACTTACCTCAGCACAAGAGTGCTCTTTCTAGGGCAAAGAAGATTACAAAGTTCATCTACAATCACTCTTGGGTGGGTCTTAAGCTTGATGAGAAAGTTTTCAAAGAAAGAAATTATTCACCCTGCAACCACTAGGTATGTTCTTAATTTTGTACATTACAAATCATTCCTACTGTATGTTCTTAGTTCTTACATT
>NW_021558475.1:0-252 GCF_001605985.2 Dendrobium catenatum
AGCATGGGAGATTTCGTTATGAATACTAGGGAGTGAATATTTTTAAATAAGATTTGAGTTTTTTTTTGTACTGATCGCTACAAAAATATCTTTTAAATAAGTTATGAGTGAACCACGCCCTTATAAACTTAGGGATTCCCTTTAATTTTTACGGAGGTTGATTAAGTTTAGCATTTAACCAGATTTCCCTTAAGAATAGTGTCAGGGTTTATTTAGATATGGGTTTTACTTCCTATGAGCGCAAGCCCTCAT
>NW_021558476.1:0-244 GCF_001605985.2 Dendrobium catenatum
TTCGGCTCCCCTTGTTTTTTTCCGCCCCCGACAGACAGCGAGAGAAAGAGGGAGACGGAGAGAGAGCCTCTCGGCTCTCTGCTTGTTCGCCCGTCGCAGACAGAGCGCGGGAGGGAGAGGGGGAGCGATCGGCTCCCCCATTTTTTTTGGCCCCTGCTGTTCGTCCATCCCAGGCGAAGCAAAGGAAGAAGAGGGGAGGAGGAGCCGTTCGGCCCCTCTGCAGCTCTTGCGGCTCCTGCACCGG
>NW_021558477.1:0-273 GCF_001605985.2 Dendrobium catenatum
ATATGCAGCAATGACCGGCCACCCTCCTGCACCACCACCACCTGATCTCTTGGCCGTTATACGACCCCCCGCCTTCCAGATAATGACTTTCTCTTCTCCGATGGCACCCCCTCACCTTCCCTCTCTTCGCTTCAAAGCTTCCAAATCCACCTCCATTCGAAACCTTCCTTCTTATCGCGCTTCTCCCCTCTCTTTCCCTTTCCGGCATGGCCGCCATCTCTGAGAGTGACCATTTGTCATTCCAAGTAACTTTCTTTCATCTCTCTCTTCATA
>NW_021558478.1:0-2283 GCF_001605985.2 Dendrobium catenatum
GCAAGAGTCTAAATACCAGAGGAGGCGATCAAGGCCCAGTACTCTTACGCGGGCTATAGTTCACTTCCACTGGGGGAAAAACTGTCCGGCAAGGGTCTAAATACCGGAGGAGGCGATTAAGGCCCGGTTGGTGTAGTTTTCCCTATTGGGAGGTAAATGTCGTCCTCCAGAGCTAAGGGTGCCTTGAACGGTACACAAAAAGGCGGCCATGGCGCATCTGATAAGAGGCGAGCTTCAAAGAGCCAAGAGGGTCTTCTAAGTATATTCTTTCTCCCTTCTTCTCATTTTCTCATCATCTTCATATTAATTCTTAAGTATTATTTATTCATTTATGTATGCTCCTCTAGGCGGCAGGTCGTTCGATGTGTTAGATGTTATTCCTTCTGCCCATAAAGTGATTGAGCCGGCACGAGCTCCTCGAGCTACAGAGGTCGATGAGGGTAGGAGATCGACGTTGATTGATGATGTCTCGTCATCAATTACTTCGGATGGCTTGATTATTCTTCGTAAAAAATTTCATCTGCCTAATGACTTAGTGATGGCTGCTCCTAAAGAGTTAGATTGAGCACGATATCCTCCAAGTGGGTTTTTCACCATGTATGAGATGACGTTGCGTGCTGGTTTGAGGTTCCCTCTAGCCCCTGAGTTGCTCGAGATTTTTGGGGCATGTGGTGTCCCCTTGGCCCAATTCTTATGCAGGACAGTTACAATCATTGTGGGCTTGGCAGTATTTTATAGGGAGCGCAGTGCTAGATTGTCCATTGACCACTTATCCAAGATGTGCAGACTCACAAGTGATCCCCAGGGGCGCATTTTATGTAGAGGTAAAAAGTGGTTAGATTTTTCAACACGGGATCCTTCTAAGAATTGGTCCAGCTCATTCTTTTTTATAAAGAATGATTGGGGACTTCCTGAAAAATGGGGGAAATTAAAAGAGCTGCCAGAATTCCCGCACCTAGGAGAGGAGGAGATATTGAAAACTCTTAACTTTTCTGACACGAAGAGTCTTCAAGAGGAGTTGCGTCACATTAGTCATTATGTGATGGAGGAAAAACTTTTCAGAGTTGGTCTTTCTTTTCAAGCTGGAAGATCTCATGCCATTCCATTGAAGAAGTCAAAGAGAGTTGGTGAAATAACTTCCAAAGGACAAGGAGAGAATGAATCTTCCCTTGTAAAGAAGAGAAGGGTGAATGAAGCAATGGACTTGCCAGGCAACGGTGAAGCATGCAGTGAGGTCATTCGCCCTTCGACGATCGATGTCTCTACCCATGATTCAGATAGAGAGGTTAGACCCCTTAAAATACCAATCCCTGAAGGGGTATTAAAACATGTGTGTTTTGGACGGCGGCGCGCAAAAGAAATGGTTAGTTATCTTGACATTCTTCTCATGTGCCTCCTCTCCCTTCTTTTTTTTTTTACTTTAATTATGTGTCCCCTACAGATGATACAAAAGATGGATGTGGAGTCCCAATTTGATGCAGTGCTGGATGACTGGAATGCTGAGTTTGTGAAGATTAAATATCTGCAGGGGGAGTATAAACGAAAGCTAGATATAAATATGAAGGAGATGTCGGCGTTGGAAAACCAACTGGCAGAATGTCGTACTGAGCTGGCGATGATATCCACCAAACTTTCCTTTCAAAATCAAGAGATTGATCGCTCCCGTACTGAGTTGATCGAGGCTCGTATAGAGACTAATCAAAAGAATGATGTTATAAAGGCTCTTACAGAAGAGAAGAGCACCCTTGAGGTAGCGAATAAAGAGTTACAAAATCATCTTTTGGAGAAAGAAGAAGCCATGCTAGATGTTGATGCCCGTACAGAGGCCATATCACTGGAGGCTGTTGAAAAGTTCAAAAAGTCTTCAGCTTATCATCGAGAGATTCAAAATCGCGTCCAAGAAACTTATAATAAGCTATTTGATGCTGAAGCAAGGGATTTGGAGCGTCAATGCCTTGAGGAAGGCTTTGTTCGTGGCTTTTTAAAAGGTACTCGATTGGTGCAACGCAAGGCAGGGATTACGATCGAAGGGTTATCTCCAAGCCAGGTCTCCGATGACCCCTCTCCAGACTTAGATGGTGATGATATTGAAAGCGAGCTGAGAAAGTCCTCTCAAGCGATGATGAAGATGTTGAAAGCATATAGTGCGTTTTTTTTTATGATTATCTCTTTTTATTTATTTAAGTATGTATGTTTAGTTGCATAAAATATCTATATTTTGACATTTAAATAAGTGATACATTTTCGAAGTGTAATAATATATTATCCAGAAATTTATTATTT
>NW_021558479.1:0-1545 GCF_001605985.2 Dendrobium catenatum
ATATTCAACAACACACACACAAACATATATATATATATATAAACCAAATTAACTCAATATATAAGCTAGGTATTAATCACTTGGCCAGTCTATTTATCCCAAATATCATTTTCTAATGACCTAATTCAATTTTTCTTGCATTGAAATCACACAAAATTCCTCCTATAATGTTATGAATCCTTGCTCCAAGTCAGAAGAAGGAGAAATTACTATATGCGGAGACCGGACACAGAACTTCGTCTGAAAATCAACCAGAATGCGGTTAGCGTTACCGAGCCCTGGTACAGAGTAATACCGAGTTGTGCCGAGCCGCGGTAACGAACCAAGGGGCGACGTGGCACATTCTGATTTGACTCCGGACGGCGTTCGACATCCGAATAGAATTCTGCATGGCTCACTTTCTTCACGAGCGTTCAGTTTAAAAATCGTCATTCAAATCAAAAAGAAATGAGAAGGAAAATAAACGATATTCTTCAGTGGCTTGGTAATAAAATGCATCATAAACAAAAGGAAATGAAACATTACTGAGAGAATGAAGTGCATATATATACGATAATATATATATATAATATATATATATATATACTATAATATATAGCTTGTATTACAGAAAGAACTAACTTAAATTAAATTATTAGTTATATCTGCACACCAGAGTTCTCGTTGGAAAGCTGCATTAAGCATAAATGATATGACTTAGATTTCAATTTGGGACGGTTTTTTTACTGTTTTCTAAAACGGATTATTTAGTACAATTTTTTATTTTTTTATTAAAAACTCCATTTTCGAAAGCCAATAAAAAAAAAGCCGTTCCCAAAGCGAAGCATATGCCGGCATTTTGTGGATTATAATAAAAGCCAAATAAGACTTTGTTTGCTTGAGTCCAGGCTTTTTTATGTCTTTCTCAAACAGATTTTTAGTAAATGCTGATCACTAATTGAATAACGTGAGCCTCGTCGATCTTCTTGTCTATTTAATTGCGTGGGAGAATCCGTGGACAAATTGCTCTAAAACTATTCCTTTGGTGCGTAATTCTTCCTTCATGATGAAGATGTCTTCACCAAAGAAGTCAAACACTTTATTAACAAGTTGACCTTCATTACCAAAGATCATCCTATAAGAAGTGAGAATTCAACTTAGGTTTGTTTGGATGATCTTTTTACTGTTTTTTAATAAATTTTTATATATAAATAATTTTTTTTAAATGTTTTAAGATGCGGTAAGAAAGCCTTCCCCAAATTGAAACTCTTAATTATAGAAAGAAATGGAAAATGATGAGAATCTCAAATAGCAAGCCTATTCACACCAAACCTAAGAACTCCCCTCAATAATGATCTTGATGTAGATGGAATTTAATTTAGGGAATTTATTGAGAAAAAGAAGTGGGCTAAAATTAACAGTGGCTAGCCCATGAGAGAAATGAAGGACAGATGGCTCCCACTATCCGCGTATTTTACAACTCTCATAGTAGAAATAATGAACAGAGAAACTGAAGCTAGCTTGCCAAGTCCAAGCATAGGTCTTCTCTTGATTAATTAGCTTTTA
>NW_021558480.1:0-422 GCF_001605985.2 Dendrobium catenatum
GGATGAAGACTGACTATGGTGATGAGTATAGTATACTTCAAAGGAAACTCAAACGCACGATGAAGGCTTTGTTTTTCTGGAATAAAAATAAATACAAAGACTTGAATGTATTGAAGGATACTTTGAAGAGGAAAATTCTTGATCTTCAAAACAGGGAAGCTTGTGATGTTAACTGGAATGCTGATGATCTTGTTTTGCTAAGGAACAAAGTGCATGAATTGAATGTTACATTGAGGCGGTTGTCTACTTGGTGGAAACAAAGGGCTAAAGTGAGATGGCATGAGGAAGGAGATATTAATTCAAGTTCTTTTTCAGAATTTTGCATCTACAAGACATAATGTCAATCGTATTAACCAAATTAAAGATGAGTTCAATACGCTACATATGGAGGAGAATCAAATAGAGAAGGTGTTTACAAATTT
>NW_021558481.1:0-323 GCF_001605985.2 Dendrobium catenatum
TAATAAAAAAAAAGATTATGGATGAAAATTAACTATAAAATTACGGTTTTAAGTTTAAATTAACTTAAGAAGCATGTTAGTAACTATATATATATAATGTTGAGTAGTACAATGAACCTGATGACACTCTTTGTAAGAAGGTAAAGCTTGTGACACATCATATTGTGGGTTGACTATCTACGCAGTCAAATTTGTTTCACCAATAATATTTAAATTACCTGAACATTTAAGATGCTCGGGCATTGAGATATCATAATTTCTTTAAAAAATCTATTCATGATGGATTGAAAGAAGCCAAATTGACATTATGGAAAAGAATGATA
>NW_021558482.1:0-407 GCF_001605985.2 Dendrobium catenatum
CAGGTCAGGTCGAGTTGACCCGGACTCGAAGCGGGTCGGGTTCGGGTCCGGAAAACCGATCCGTTTACATAAACTGGTCGGGTTCGGGTTGACCCGAATAGTACCGGGTCAGTTTCGGGTTCGACCCAAACCCGACCCGTGACCCGAAATTGACACCCCTATCTATCATGTAATACAATCTAAATTGGATGTCAAAAACTAATGATTAGACAGTCCTACCATTTACATATAACCCCATACTAAAGAAAATATAGAAGACTCATTTATTTGTGTTTACTACAATCAATTTATTAAAATTTTGAGGAAAATAAACTTTTTTATTATTTTAAATTTAGTTGTTTTTAATAAAATTTGAATATTATTGTTGCGTTCTGGAATATTCGCGGCGGTAGAGAAATATTTAGTTT
>NW_021558483.1:0-250 GCF_001605985.2 Dendrobium catenatum
TTTAGATAAAAAATAAATATTATTAAAATTTATTTTTTTTTGTTTTTTCTAATGGTGAAATACAAAATAAATAATGATTTGCAATGAAGGGAATATATTAAATTTAAGCATTTTTTTTATTATCGTTCAAGCATATGCAGGACATTTAGGGTGTTGTTTAGAGTGAAGTAAAAATTATGTGAAGTATTTTAAATGTTTGAATTTTGACAATATTGATGTTTGATTTGATGTAAAATAAATGCATTATAAG
>NW_021558484.1:0-248 GCF_001605985.2 Dendrobium catenatum
CAAGTCCACTCCACCTTTCACCCCATTAAGGACATTATCACATCTAGACCTTTAGAAGTCCTTCACATGGATTTGTTTGGACCTATTAGCACTGCCACCTTGAGAGAAAAAGTCTATGGATTTGTAATTGTAGATGACTACTCGAGGTTAACTTGGACTAGATTTCTTTCACATAAAAATGAGTCTTTTGAGGAGTTTAAAATATTTTCTTCTTGGATTTAGAAAAGGCTAGGTTGTGAGATATTGAC
>NW_021558485.1:0-234 GCF_001605985.2 Dendrobium catenatum
TAAGCGGTTCCCCATAATGAGTACAGAAAAACCACAAAAACTATCATCCTGTAAATATATATTATTTATAACTAGATTATAATCGATGAATGTAAAGAAAACATGCAGAAGTTAAACAACCAATAAATTGAATCCTGAGTTATTATCCTCACATAAAAAAATGTTAAACAAAGTTTATAAATAACTTATTTTTAAGGTCTTAATTTTATCAATTAAGTTGAAGATGATATTGAT
>NW_021558486.1:0-223 GCF_001605985.2 Dendrobium catenatum
ACTTTAGCATTGTTAAAGCTCAAGGTAAATGTGGTAGGAAGAATAAAAACCTTGTTTTACAATCGGGTAGAAATACCTGTTCACAAACTAGTAGTTAATGCTTGTTTTTTTTATGTTTAAATCTGTTATTTCGAATCTTAGGGGTATTGGGTGTGTTTCTTCTCATTCGAGGGTTAGGAATCTTTGTTGTATTCATGATATTTATAATCTTATCTTACTTGAA
>NW_021558487.1:0-316 GCF_001605985.2 Dendrobium catenatum
TCTCTGGGACAGCCATATTTAATCTTTGTTAATCATTGGGTGCAATCAATATCATATAAAATGATTATACATAATTAATTAAATCATGATTTGATTGACTAATTATAGGGATTAATTTTAGCAAGATTTTAAATATTTGTACAAAATGATTAATATCATACACTATGATTAGTTCAAAAATCAAAATTTAAAATCTTATTTAAATAAATCCGACGAATAGAGTTTGTAGAATGTAATGAATCATATAGTACGATTATGATCATATAGTACGACTAGTTCTCATAAACTAATTTTACCAATTAGTTGTTAAGCCTAT
>NW_021558488.1:0-352 GCF_001605985.2 Dendrobium catenatum
GACCGATCCGGTGGATCGTTTGGCACAGATATATGTGCAGGGAATAGTCAGATTGCACAGTGTGCCTAAAGTGATAGTTTCTGACCGAGACGGATGATTTACTTCCAGACCTTGGAAGGGCATTCAGCAAGGCTTGGGTACGAAACTGCATTTCAGTACAGCCTTTCATCCTCAGACCAATGGACAGTCTGAGAGGACCATTCAAGTACCGGAAGATCTGTTGAGGCTTTGTGTTTTGGATTTTGGAGGAAGTTAGGAAGATCACATTCCTCTGATTGAGTTTGCCTATAACAACAGTTTTCAGTCTAACATCGGTATGGCACCGTACGAGGCTCTGTATGGCAGGAAGTAC
>NW_021558489.1:0-326 GCF_001605985.2 Dendrobium catenatum
TAGTACTTTGCCATCACCAGGAGGATGAGAAAGGATGTTGGTACTCTATCATCACTTGGAGGGTGAGAAAGGACATTGGTACTTTGTTATCACTAGGAGGGTAAAAAAGGATATCGGTACTCTACTGTACTGGGGTTTGGTGAAAGAGAGGTTATTGTAAGGGATTCTCCGCCTTGTAGTGAGAGCAAAAGGAGGGTCACTTTGGTATAATGCAATATATGAAGGAGTCTTTAGAGAGTGGATGTAGGTCTAGTTGGTCCGAACCACTATAAAATTTGGTATTTTTCTGTCTTTATTTTTACTCCATTTTTATTTTCTGCACATTT
>NW_021558490.1:0-256 GCF_001605985.2 Dendrobium catenatum
TATCAAATTAGTATTAAAGAAAGTTTTGGGACCATCAAGGACTGATTTTTTGAAATTTCAACAGCAAAATTGCATCCGTAGGAATGAACTATTACTCATTTTTAGAGCGAAACCCATAATTTTTTAGGGCGGCCAAGAAGGTAGACGTGTTGGAGGAATGCTTGGAAGAAGAGATGAGCCAAATCAAAGCCACGATGGAAAATCAAATCTCATACGTGGAAGATAAAATTTTCGATCTTCAAGTGATGATGAAGAA
>NW_021558491.1:0-1052 GCF_001605985.2 Dendrobium catenatum
TTTAGGATTCGGGGTAGATCTTTGATTATAAGACCCCCATTTCGGGAATATAATCCCAAATTTCAAATAAAAGACTCAACTCAAATTAAATCTTCTTTCAATCCTAAAATGTTAAGCCCAACACTTAGACTAAGTTGGGACACTTCCGGATGGTTCTGGAATCTCAAAGTGTCCCCTACTTCTCTTCCCTTGATTCTGTTAATAAATATTCAACCTTGATCCATTCCCTTTTGATTTTCCAAAAGATTCTATTCAATTTTTTGATATCAATCCTAGAAAATCTAACAAAATTTCGTTCTTATTTTAATCGAGAGTTTTCATAGGGGACTCTGTCTCCTAAGATGTAATTAACTACGAGGGCTTGCGCTCGTAGGAGATTTAGAACCCCACACACTTCATTTCTAAATCAATCTTTTTAAAATCTCCTTAGATTTCTTTGGAAAAAGTTAAAGAATGATTGTCGTCATCATATTAGAAGAATTATCATTGAAAGGTGTTATCTCCCTTTGGGGAGATACACCCTTCTTTGGTAAGGCTTTGGATATGAATTCGGCAATCATACTCCTTGAATATCGTAACTGGATTATTTTGTTGAACTCTATTTCATCCCCTCGGGGCCGTGTCGAGTTCTCTTTAGAATCTAGTCATGATATTCAAGATGAATTACATAATTCTAAGTCTGAACACCGTTATGGAATTTTACTTTTGCCTTTCGGGATGATATACTCTTCCGAACGAGTTGATTCGACTTCTAGAATTAGAATTGAATCTCAATTCTAAAATTCCCAAAGAAAACTAATATTTTTAAAACTTGTTTTCAAAATTCCACCAACAAAAAAATGGCATGCCCGGTGGGACAAATCTCTCTCTCCATCATTAATAAGAATGAAATTTTGTTTCATCGGTAGTCTTAACTACCTTTCTTCCATTGGTCCCTCAACCATTTTCTTCCTTGGGAGAGTGAGGCCAACATCTAAAAAAAACAATTTTAAAACATTAAAGGAGAGGTTCTTCCTCCCAAATTTTGTCATGTGCTAACTTAATCGTCCTGA
>NW_021558492.1:0-423 GCF_001605985.2 Dendrobium catenatum
AAGGTGCTCAACCTCTCATACCAAGCCCTAGGTGCCTTTTTAAATCCATATAATGACTTTTTTAACTTGAAAATATGATTTGGGTATTTTCAATTTTCAAAGCCTGAAGGTTGTTCTACAAAAATATCTTATTCAATTACCCCATTTAAAAAGGCACTTTTGACATCCATTTAAAACAATTTAAAACCTTTAAAAAAGGCAAAGGAAAGTAAAATCCTAATTGCTTCAAGTCTAGCTACAGTGGCAAAAGTCTCCTCAAAATCAATTCCTTCAATTTAATTATACCCCTTAGCAACGAATCTAGCCTTATTTCTAATAACTACTCATGAGTCATTCATTTTATTTTTGAACACCCACTTGGTTCCAACAACACTTTGATCTTTTGACCTTTAAGTTAATTCCCAAACTTTATTTCTTACAAAT
>NW_021558493.1:0-4146 GCF_001605985.2 Dendrobium catenatum
AAACACCTTGACTACCAGAGATTTCATTAATCTATCCAAATTTTATTTTTCACTTTGTTGATGAAGCTTGACTGTGCCATCTTCAGAGAAACCTTCTCCAAAATCGAAGTCAATGATTTTAACTTTAGACTTTGTATTCCAAACATTCCCTATCACAGGATGCGGAGGAATTAAATCCTCCTTGTTACCACAATTGCTCAGATTGGCAGATTCACATTCTCTGACTGTTTCCAGATCTCCATTTCCTTGAGCGAAACCAGTTTTTCCAATAATTTGCTTTACATCTCCTTCTTTTCCCACATCATAGCTAGATGACAATGCCTTATCAGATCCCAAAAAGGGAT
This sequence comes from Dendrobium catenatum, assembly GCF_001605985.2. NCBI lineage: Eukaryota > Viridiplantae > Streptophyta > Magnoliopsida > Asparagales > Orchidaceae > Dendrobium > Dendrobium catenatum. The sequence goes on from NW_021558493.1 coordinate 345, forward strand.
TCTCCACAAAATTAGAATTTCCTTCAACAGGTGTTACAATCACCTTTCTTCGTGAGCAATCTTCCTCCAAGATGTTATTTTCATTGGTTCTTATTACATATTCTTCAAACATCACCTTCTTCCCCTTTCAAACTCATTCCGACTGTTTCTTAGGAGACTGGAGAGCACCTTCCCTGCTAACCAAAGGTTTAGCAGATTTAAACCTTCCTTTAAAATCCAGATCAAAACCTTGTTTGAATCACTAAATGCTGAAGGAGAAATAGAATGAATGATACGAGGTGGGACCCTGACTGAAGTTGAACTGACGAGTCGACTATCTCCGACGCCATTGGAGGGCGGACGCCGACCATCCGCCACCGCCATCAGGGGCGAACGTAAAAAGCGGGAATACGAAACTTCAAAATACTGTTACTTCTCTCACTAAAATTGTGGAGCTTCTCTCACTAAAACTTCAACAAAACTTCTTAACTAGTATTTACCTTTATTTTTTATTTAATGAAAATGTAAATTTCAGCAATGCCAATAAACCGTTGCCTCAGTAAATACAGTCGTCACTCTTTAACCTTCACCACAGTAATAATCTTCTTATAAATCTCATTCAGTGAATCATGTGAATCAGTAGATGATAACACCAAACCACATTATTTAAAAGAAAATCCTTTGGTCCACCATCATGTACAGGTCAACCAGTCTCAAACTAACAAGTCAATAAATCTTTATTTATTTTTTACACATACATTATTATCATAAAACTATAATAGTAATAAAGACCAGCTATTACTTAACCCAGCCATATATCCATATTCATTTTTAATGCATTAAAATAAATAAAGAATAATTGATCTTAATTCAAAATGTGTTAAAATGCCTTAATGGTAGACATTAAAAATCATACATAGCAAAAATTTACATTTTTAGAATATAACAAAATCACCATATAATACATAAAATAACATCGTGAAACTTTAGTTAAACTAAATCACTATTTTTAGACAATAAAATAAATTTCTTAATAGGAAAAAATTACTATATTTTTAAAATCACCAGGTGAAAAAAATCTTAAATAAATACTCAAAAACTTCATAATCTTAATCTCCATAACATATAAAAAGTTAAGGAGAGAAAGTTTTACCAATACAAAATTTTTCTAATTTTTTGTAATAAAAATACAAATTTGATTAGGAAAATATCAAAAATATAAAATATTTGAAATTAGAAATAGTGTAAAGGTTCCTCACAATGAGACAAGTGAATTTTCTAACTGGGCTGACTAATAAAAATCGCTCGGTGACCTTCAAAAATGGGTTTCTCTTTTCCCTTTCCTCTCTTTTTTTTTTTTCAATTTTATGTTTGTCCAAACAATGGGGGGAAGAGAGGGCTTACTGGTTTAAGATATTTTGAATATAATATAATTATTTAATTTAAACATTTAATTTAAAAAAAATGATATAAATGATTTTGGTCTTTAAAAATTATAGAAAAGTATTCTTAAAATCAATCATTTTATTTAGAAAATACTGATGAAATCAAATTGTAAAATGAACTGCTGATGGTCCCAAAATCTCCACTTATACTGACAAGTGTCAGTTTCTTAAGGATTTTTATTAGAACCCAAAAATTATGAAAAAAATCTATTCATTTAATATATTGTAATATTGTTTTTTTCTATTGTGCTCTGCTCTCCCTTGGGCAATTCTTAGGCGATTTAGGGCTTGTGTTTGGAAGTCTGATTTCGATCCTCTAGCCTTCTTGTTTGGCTTCTCATTTCTTGTTTAAAATCTTTGGCATTCATTTGATTATTCCACGATTTTAGTTTGATGTTCTCATTCATCTTTTTTTGCTTCGAGAGATGACAACTCTATCTTCATCTATCCCTCTGATAGCTTCCATCCTTGATAATCATTCTCGGTCCTTCAAGGATGTTGTTCAAGTTCTTCTTCTTCTTCTCCTAATCCTAACTTTGTGCATACCTCATTCAAGGGCTGCCCGGCTCTTATGTTTGATGAATCGATTGTGTCTCAGTTAGCCGCCCCATTTGATCTTACACTTATTGGTAAATTTCTTTTGTGTCGGCCTAATTTGGATGTTTTCCAGAAAGTTTTTGTTAGTTTGAAACTATCTGGTACTTTTCATGTCAGTTTGCTGGATCCTTATCATGTTGCGATCCAATTGATGAACGATCTTGATTATATTCATATATTTGTGAAAAGAGCCTACTATATTCAAGGATGTCAAATGCGTCTTCTCAAATGGATGCCAAACTTTGAAGTGAGGGAAGAATCGCCTATTACACCTGTTTGGATTTCATTCCCTAATAAGAGATTGCATTTTTTAATTCGTAAATCCTATTTGGCCTTGCGTCAATTTTTGGGAGACCTTTACAAATAGGTCAAGCCATTGCTTCTATATCTTGTCCTTCTGTGGCTCGTGTTCTTATGGAACTTGAAGTTTTTAAGAAGCACCTGAGTGAAGTTTGGATAGGTTTTGAGCTAAATGGTTACTTCAAAAAAAGTGGAATTTTAAAATCTGCCTGTTTTTTGCTCTCACTGTAAAATGCATGGCCATGGTTTTAATGAATGTTTTAGATTGCTTCCCCACCTTCGTAAAGATAAAACTGTGTCCAAACAATCTCAATGAAATGATGGACCTCTTTATGAGAATGATAATTTTCCTTCTGTTGAGATTGAAGGAATTAATTCCAAGTTGGGTGATGCTCCTTTACCTTTGGGTGATGCTCCTTTACCTTTGCTTGATGACCCTACCCCCCTCCATACTTCACCCATTCATATTTTTTTAGATCCGACCAATGGAGATGCTCCTCCAACTGTGTAGCTTAACTCGGAGAACCAAGGTTTAACAGATTCTATTTCTCTAAATATTACTAACTCTGAATTGCTGGTTATGGATTGCTTAGTAAATACTAGCAAATCGTTTAATGTTGATGTTGCTCTATGTAATGTTCATGATTAGGGATATGTGGTTAGAAATGAAAGGAATAATACTGATAACAATTTGGGGCCTAACGATAAGGCCTTGGTTGAAAAAGAAAATGTTGAACTTGTCCTGAATAGTAATGGGATTGAGGATGAAGAATTGTTAGAGGAAGGTGAGCTTCCTCAAAAGGGAAAGGAAAAAGATGTGATTATTGACTGTAAGTCTCTATCTACCTCTCAACAAAATTATGATGCTCTTACTGATACTGAGGAATTATAATTTTCTGCTAAATGCTTTGCTAAATATGACAATAATATTAGCTTCATTAAAGCTCAAGGTAAACGTGGTAGGAAGAGCAAGAACCTTGTTTTACAATCGTTTAGAAATATTCGTTTACAAACTAGTCATTAATTTTTTTTTATGGTTAAATCGATTATTTGGAATGTTAGGGGGTATTGGGTGTTCTTCTTCTCGCTTGCGGGTTAAGAATTTATGTCGTACTCATCATATTTATATTCTTGTTTTACTTGAACCTCTTGTCAATGTCTCTAATTTAATTACTACTGCTAGATTTCTTGGTTTTAAGCATGCTACTGCTAATTGTGTTAATAAGATTTGGGTTTTTTGGAAGGATCTGGTTCGTATTGATATTCTTGGTAATCTTACTCAAGTGTTGCATTGTAATTTTGATGTTTTAAATCTTAATTGTTGTGCTTCTTTCATTTATGCAGCTTCATTTCATGGGAATAGAAAATTTCTTTGGGAGCAGTTATCTGCCTTTCATAGTATTTATCAATTACCTTGGTTGGTGAGTGGTGATTTTAATACCATCTCTTATCCTTCAGAACATATTGGCGGGTCCTCTCTT
>NW_021558494.1:0-265 GCF_001605985.2 Dendrobium catenatum
TCTATTATTAAAATTTTCAAATAAAAATGCTTATGTAAGCTATATTTTTCTCTTTTATCTATGTGGGTCCTACACCATGTAAAAATATGATGTAAAACTTTATTTTTATCATTATAATTTTTTTAGCATACAATAAAAAATAACTATTAGTTACCAAAAATATACTATTTCTAGATGATCTAAAATTAAAATATAACGGAATATATGCAAAGACAAAATAATATAAAATATAAGAATTTATTTTTTTTTTTTTTTGGGGAAATTT
>NW_021558495.1:0-1782 GCF_001605985.2 Dendrobium catenatum
TATATATAAATGTATATTATGTGGCACAATTGAATATACACTCAACACATAGCTCAAATAAATATATAAAATATTTTGGAAATCAGTCACATACTTAAAAGTATTCAAGCCAAATTTCGAAACAAAATTATCTTATTATTATTTAATTTAAAAATATAATAGTTTTTTCGTATTTCTTTTAAATACCTAATAAAATAAATAGTCACAAATAGTTTGATTTTTAATTTTTAAAATAAACTAACAAAATTCTAACAGTTTGAACTATTATACTCTATCTTTTGTACTTTAGTATTTAATTTTAATATCATTTTTTAAAATTCTGTTTAATAAAAAGGAATTTAAAATGATTTTTTTAATCAAATCTGTCGGCGCGGCAGGACAGATGGCGCGCGGATTCGCAGGATCGAACCCGCACGCTGCACGGCGGGAACCGCAGCACCCGCGGCGGGCGCTTCACGGTGGTTTTCACTAACCACGTCAGCGACGCTAACGGCAGCCGTTAGATCTGCCGCTGGTTCGTCGATCCAACGGACGAGATCGGATCCCGCGATTCGATCTCAACGAAATGAGATCAGACGATGGGAAACCATTCCCGCTGGTTGGAACAGACGGCCCAGATCTCATCGGGACGGATATATCGACTCAAGGATCAAATACACGACTGAAGTCAACGGCGGGATGGCTCGATCTGGGCCGTTGATCAAATGATCAACGGTCCAGAAAACGTACATGCGAACCTAATACGAAAGACTCCCTAGGAAGCATTTATGGGCTCGTTCTTTTGATCGGGTGAACCAAATCCTTTGAAATTTTAAACTTAATACTGTGAGATGAACAGAAATAACGGGGGATCATTCGTTGGGTCTAAAACACTTTATATGCAAAGCTAATTAAATCCATCTAGTGTGAGCTAGATCTAAGGGATTTGAGAGATTATACCGTTATCTCTTCAAAATTTCTGGATGGATGAGCTTGTAGACTGTCCAAGTGTAGATCCCCAGCACGAAACTGAGCTCAAACACGCCTGGATCAACCTCTACAAGCCTGGGACGGACTAGGTAGTGGACTCGCCGGAGAACTCGCCGCCGGTGACGTGCAACCACTTGGATTTTGTAGTGGGAAGGTAGAGGAGGCCCTCAGGATCTAAAACGAACAAAGAACTCGCTCTGGGAGGCGAGGGTGAGTGAGAGAAGTTGTCTTGATCCAATGCTCTCAAAATCCAATTTTTTTCCTATTCAAATGGCCTGGGCAAGTTTAAACGGATTTGATGCATCAGAGGGCTCTCTCTGATGAAGGGCAAGTGTCCCAAACCGTTAGGTGGCAGGGAGAAAGGCAGGAAAGGCCCTCTAACCATTGGTTAGCTCTTTTGAGGTGGGGGGGACCACTACCACTTAAGGCTAAACCAAGGGCTGGGCTTGGTTAGGGAGCCTATTAGAGAGCTTTAGGACATTAAAGGGGCGACCTAATGTAGCCTAAATCAAGGGAAAGTGGCTAAAAGCTGATTAAGACATTTTGGAGAGGTTTGAGCTCTTGGTTTGACTGTGTTGACCAGTCAACGGGTCAAGGGAGGCTGAGGTGGCATGGGGGAGTAGGAGCAGTCAATGGGAGAGCTCCCAAGCGTAAAGGGAATGGGTTTGAAATCAAAGGGGAGAGTTTGACCATTTCAAAGAGGGATTTAAGGCTTTGTTGACTTGGTTTGACCATTCAACAAAGTCAAAGCTGGCGATGTGGCATTTGGGGAGGTTAGAGGTCATTTGGAATGGTTTAATCAAGGATCAAAAG
>NW_021558496.1:0-1094 GCF_001605985.2 Dendrobium catenatum
CTTATATTTATTTCAAAGAAAATATAATGACTATTAAACTCATCTCTATCAAATTTGTATTAGAACATCCTCAACATAAGTACAAAGTTAATAAACATTAAATTTTAAAATAAAATGATAATAAAGCATATAAATAATGGAAACATAATATATTATTATGAATTAATGCTAACAATAGTGTTGTGCTCTACATTTTCCTACATCAGCATATATTTTTGACTTGCAGCAATATAAATATCCAATTATTCTTTGCTAGTTTGTGTGTGTAAAACAAATATGCAAGTAATGAAAGTACCTATACATTTGCAATAAGCTAAGCAGTCTAGGTCACAATGTAACTTGAGTATATTTTATGTACATCATTTACATGAAAAAAAATAAAAATAAACCAACATATACTCAGCAACATTATATATATTATTTTCTTAATCTTTAAATATAACAATTTGATTGAGAAGGTAAACTTATGCATGATTTACATGAAATTATGACTAATTTAGCATTTTCTTTTTTTATGATTTAAATATATGATTAATAAATTTTAGCATTGGTGAGAAGCATACCTGTTTTTACAAAAGAGACCTTTGTAGTATGTTAGAAAGTTACAAAATAATAAGACCTTTGATTATTTATTTAGCACCCTTTATTGTCCTACATGAACGTGGCCACCTGCAAAAGACTAAGTGAGCATCAAAATCATTCCTAACCTATGGGCAATCTAATCACTAAACATTATAATCCACAAAATGCAATAAAAGTAAACAAATACATCAAACAATTTCAATCACATTATGCAATGGAATCTTGAAAACCCAGCACACAGTAAAAAAGTAAAGACCGGCCTAACCTAGATCTATAGTCAGTTGACCTATCAAACCATCTAAAATGTGTGTAAGAGGTTGTGTGGCTGGGGTAGATCTTAGAATGGGTAATTAATTTAAGTTATCCAATATTCGAATTTGTTGAAAGGTTAAAGAGATATTTAATTAAAGTTTAAATATTAATATATTTGATACATCATGCAAAAATTATCTTGATCGGGCACGAATCCTGAGGAAAAAGCTAGTTGGAATCTTCAAAAATTCAATTTGAAA
>NW_021558497.1:0-217 GCF_001605985.2 Dendrobium catenatum
TGAACTAAATCTTTAACTACTTCTATCTCTTTGTTTGGCTAGCTTATACATATATCTTTCGCCCTCTTTAGTATCTAATATATTATATAAACTTTAAAAGCTAAAACTTTTGCATCGCATAATGCTTTCTTAGACTCCTTACGAGCAACTTTATTTCTTTTTCAATTTTCAACATTTTTACATGTAAACCAATTTTTGTAACAGAGCTTCTTATTTT
>NW_021558498.1:0-267 GCF_001605985.2 Dendrobium catenatum
AGACTTGTTTTAATTAAAAGCGTGTTAAACTCTATTCCGATTTATATTTTTCTTACTCTTAATCCTACTGCTACGGTTTGTTTGAGAATGGAATGGTTGATAAACAAGTTTTTTTGGGGGGCTAAATTAAATAGTAGTGCATCTATTGGTCATCTTGGAATAAAGTTTGTGGTACTTTAAATGAAGGTGCTTTAGGGGGTAAAAACTTCTTGGATATGGTTAAAGCTTTCTCTTACAAATTATGGTTTTCTTTTCGTTCCAATACTA
>NW_021558499.1:0-517 GCF_001605985.2 Dendrobium catenatum
TTTGGCTCCTCCTCGGGCTTAAGGCAGGGTTGCCCGTAATCTCCTCTATTATTCTGTATTGTTATGGACGGATTCTCTTTTTCTTTAGAGAATGTTAATCCCCCTTTCCTTGGCCCTCAGATGAAAGATCTATTTATTACGCATCTACTGTATGCTGATGATGTTTTAGTTTTTGGTAAGGCTTCAACGGCTAATGCTTCTTCTCTTTCCAAAGCTATCTCCAATTTTTCTAATGCGTCTGACCTCTTTATTAATCCTTCTAAGAGCTCTATTATCTTCTCTAAAGATGTTCAAAACAATGTTTCCATTTGTGACTGCCTTGGCATATCCAATAAGAGTACTTTCCTCAATTATCTTGGGATCCCTATTGCTTCTTGCCGGCTTAATTCTACTCACTTCCAGCCACTCGCGAGTAAAATCTTTACTCTACTGGATGGCTGGAAAGTTAAATTTCTTTCTTTTGCAGGTATGGTTTAATTTATTAAGTTTACCATTGCAAACACTCTTGCTTATTGGA
>NW_021558500.1:0-277 GCF_001605985.2 Dendrobium catenatum
TATAAAAATTTAAAATCATCCAATGCTGAACTTGAAAAAGATTTTAAAAATTTTAAGGATGAATTGGAGAGTAAGATTGATAGATCAAATTATACAAATCAAATTTTGAAAGATATGAATTTATTTTACAAATTAAATATAAAAGCTCTCAAGGATAATAGGATACCCCCTAAACTTGAAGATTTTACTAATCTTATTATGTATCCTAAATTTATGCAATTCATGAATAGACGATGAATGATAGAAGATTTAGGAATCCATTTCCAAAAGTCAAATG
>NW_021558501.1:0-200 GCF_001605985.2 Dendrobium catenatum
TTTTTTTGAAAATGAACATTTTTTAATAAAAAACTGCTTTATAGAAAGCAGTAAGAAAATTATCACAAACAAATCCTAAGACATGCAACGATAGGATTGGTGAGAGAACAAATAAGTTGAGATGTAAATGGGATGTTGTTTTAAGTGCTATAAATATAAATAATAAAATCTATATGTTAAATATTTTTAAGATATAATTT
>NW_021558502.1:0-2273 GCF_001605985.2 Dendrobium catenatum
GATTTGAAGACTTCGTGTTTGAGAGCTTGTTTAACCTAAAATGTTAGTACACACAAAAGCAAATACAAATCTTCTAAAATTTTTAGGAGATAACTAGACATTTGAACAATAATATTTGGAATCATCAAAACTATACAAGTTGCATAAATGTAAAACATGCAAATAGCAACTATCACAACACTCCACCATCAAAATTCTGTTCTAAAATTGATTCCAATATTATTTCATCCATAAAAGTATTGTCCATATTTGTTTTAGCTGTTTGAAATTCAAGAACTGAAATTTATGTTCCAGGATTGTTATCTTTTTCAATTCCTGCACTTTCCATAGCTTTCAACTTTTGCACATTAGACTTTAAACCATTTGTATTATCCTCCCCATCTTTATCAATCTCACCCTCTTCTTTGTCTTTAGGATTTTCTAAAATCACGCTAAACTTATTGACATTCTCCACTCCTGTAAGTGATTTGTGAAGCACCTCCTCCTCTATAATTTGTGTTGAATTCGCATTGACTTCAACTTCAGTTTGATCACCTTTTCTCTCTTTTATGTTAGGTTCTTTAGCTTTGACGAATCTGCTTTTCTTGTTTTTAAAAGCAACACGTATCCATGGCCACTACTAAGCTTTGTTAATTTGAGTATTATCCACAGCCGTCACATTTTCTTCCTTATTAGAAGAAGCAGTATGAGTTTTATTACTAATCTCCATCCCTTTCTCAACCTTCTTTGTAGTACATAGATTAAATCTGTGTCCAATTTTTCCACAATGAAAGCAAAATGAGGATATTTTTTCATATTCTATCTTTTGAAAAAAATCTACCTCCGATACCGTCAATCTAAACTCCACCTGGCAATTTATAATCTAGATTTATTCGCACACGCGCTCTTGTGAATTCTCTTCTTCCCCATTTGAACATGTTTCTATCAAGGAATAGAGGAACACCAACCTTTGAAGCAATCTTTGTTATATTCATCTCATCCCAACAATACTAAGGGAGATGAGGCATTCTGATCCAAAATTAAGAGGATAATCCCTTCAATGAAAGAGGGGAGAAGCTAGGAGTCCATTTGTCTAATCCCATAATGTAACCTCATACAAACCATAGTCCTCCACTCATCACACCTTCCAAAGCATTCTGTGACTGAAATGAATAAAGAATCCAGTTTAAGCCCAAAGAAGTCAAGTGGAATGAACCAAATTTACTCCATAGTTTCCTTAATTCCTAGCAGCAAGCAGGAATCAGCAAGAAGGAATAGGAATAATGTCAACTAAAACTTTAACCACCAATGAATTCTTCAATACTAGAGCATTTGCATTTTCAAGGTCTTCATTAAGCTTGATTGTTATTCCATCACCAGACATTTCAAAAGAAATAAAATCTAGATTCACTTTCACACGAGCATTATTATTCCATGGGTTTGAGTAAGTTTGAGTTTTGGACACATTATCCCCATTCTTCATCAATGTTGTTACAAACAGCTTAATCAAATTCTTTCCATTTCCACAAGTTACAGGATCAAAAGTTTCAGTCGAAACCAAATTTTGATTAAAATCCATGCTAGTTGCAGAATCATTAGAATCACAAACAGTGGGAGTAATAAATCTATTCTCCTTCAACTTCAATCCAGATGATGATGCTTCACCATCATTTTTCCCTTGAATCAGAATCAACACCTTTTGATTAGGAGATTTGGGTAAAACTTGAATAGCTTCAATTGTCTTTCCTTTACCTTTGACAATAGTGGTATGTTGAATTGGTAGTCGAAACCCTTCACGAATCCACAAGGATGAATTCCTTGGGTGGTCACTCTGAATCATTCCTTCAATAACCTTCATCTGATGTTTGGAGTTTCAAGATTTTCCAACCAGTCCGAGAGGATTAGTAGAAGAATGTCCGATTGAATGAGGATAGTCCACCTGTGATTGCCGGCGCTCCTCCTCCATCATCAACATCTTCCCACGATAAAATAAGAAATAGAAATTTGAAATTATTTTCTATCACTAGAAACGACAGCTTCTCTCACTAGGATGTAGGCTGAGTTCTGGTCTTTTTTGTTTGCATAGTAAGTTTTTTACATTTTTTAAAATTTCCTATGAAAGTTCCCGTGTCTGTAATGGTTCTTTCCTTACCCTGCGTTGTTTATCATTTTGAGTCTATTTGTTTAAGCATTTCGTATTTATTTTTTTTTTCTTCATGTTGTTTTCCCTCTTTAGTGATGTCAAAAGGGGGAGAAGTATTTTATTATTTTGTTTGCTGTTGTTGTTGCTGCTT
>NW_021558503.1:0-266 GCF_001605985.2 Dendrobium catenatum
AGTTGTTTCATCTCAGATTTCTTCTCTCAAGTAGCCTATCTAACAGTTATGTGCTTCCACTACACCTTGACCATCGAAATTTGTTTACTCTTTAACTTTTTAACAATGTATGTGTGAAACCCTAAAAAAAAAATTTTAAAGTTTTTTTTACCTAAAATAATTAATAATTATTTCATGAGTCATTATAAGTCTAAATCACAAATCATCTTTGTTAGAATATTTATGATGTAGTGTTTTAATTACCTTATTATTTTAATAATTTTTGG
>NW_021558504.1:0-259 GCF_001605985.2 Dendrobium catenatum
GTCCGTCTTCTTTCTCATCCCCTCCGGAAATCTTGCGTGCTATTCCAACCTTCCGTCTCGACTTCTTATCTCTTTCGTCTCTCCGCAAGTGTCACTCCACCTGTATCCCTCTTCTCTTGCGAAGCAACTTTAGGGTGTCTTTTGATTTCGAGTCGATTTTGTAAGTCGTTGTAATTTTGTGTTTTTAATTTCTAAGTCGGTCTTAGATTTGAAATGTAAGAATTTGTTCCTCTTCCCCTTCTTCTTCGTCATTTCGTGA
>NW_021558505.1:0-414 GCF_001605985.2 Dendrobium catenatum
ACGGCTTTCTTATTGCTTCTTAAAGCAGCTTTTTAGTTAAAAAATAAAATTTTGTTAACAAAAATCTGCTTTGTGAAGCAGTAAGAAAACCGTCCCAAACGAAGCCTTAGATTCATTTATTTTTATTTATCTTATTCAAATTTGTATATTACTTTTTAAAACAAGGGCACGTTGCAACAACTTTCTTATTGATTGTTTTTTTAATCATAATAATAATTTCTTATTATGTTGTTTTTCAAATCATAATCATAATTTGATTAATTTCTATTTTACTATTATTTTTTGTAATGTTTACAATATATTTTTATGCTAGGAAGCTACTATTTACAACATCTTTTAAAAAAAATATTCTTCCCACAATAATTTTATGATCATCGTTATAGAAAGCTAAAGCTATCTCAAACGTACCCTAAC
>NW_021558506.1:0-202 GCF_001605985.2 Dendrobium catenatum
AGAGATGCTAGTTTGAATAAAGAGACTAGTAAGGTTTTTGCCCCCGGTGTTGGCTCCTAAAGCTGTTTGGAGAGAAGTTCCTAAGAAGCAGAATGAGAATAATAAGGAAACTATGGAGGAAATGCCATGTTCCAAGGAGGATCTTCAGGTGGGATCAATTGTTCCAAAGGCTAAGCTGGGTGAGGTGGTGCAGCCAATGGAA
>NW_021558507.1:0-696 GCF_001605985.2 Dendrobium catenatum
GGGTCTGACCTGACCTGGATCGAGCTCAATTCGACTCAAACAGAGAAGGTTTGGGTCCAACTCAGCCACCAGTTCAATCCAGACATTCCCATCGGTCTCCCCCAATCAACCCGACCCAGACCATGGCCGGCGGCGGTCGGAACCAATGGAAAATGAGTTCCGGTAGTCCCCCCCAGACAACTCCTGGCTCAAGGCTGCTGTCCACAAGTTTGATCCCCACGATCTCCCTAGGTCATCACCATCGTCCACCTGGCAGCGATTCGAGCCCTCTCCAGCTCAATCTCGATCGTCCAAGCTCGTAAAAAAGGTGGCCGAATAGCCTCGAGTTCCCCAGTCCGCAAGAGGCATTGGAATTCATTCTCGATTGATTCCCAGAGCTCTTTCAAACTCCCAGACGCTTCCTCCGAGCTCCTAGATCGATCCCTCCTTCCATTTGAGCAAGCGCCCATGAAAGCTTTCGGTATCCCGCTCGAAGTCGTACCTTCGGCCGTCCTCCGGTCCCGACCTCCGAAGGAGAATTGTTCACCATCGTCCCCTGAAGCTTCCTGATAGAGAACCTTATTCGTTGAGGCCTTCTCTGCAGTAATCCCTCCATCCCGAGCTCCCTAGCTAGGTAGTCCGGTCAAGTGTGAAGGAACCGTTAGATTGAAGGTTTCCATCGTCCTGATCCTCCCTGTGAAATTTCATCGGAGTTCG
>NW_021558508.1:0-269 GCF_001605985.2 Dendrobium catenatum
GTTTATTTATTCTTGTTTTGATTTTATGATTTTTTTTTTTGTTTTTTGTGTGTGTTTTAAATGAGTTTATTTTAGAGAATGTGGCTTTTGTCTTTCTTTTCTGTGTTTTGAATGTTTAGTTTGTTTTAGTTTGATAAAAATTCAAAAATTCCAAATTGTGTAAAAATTGTCCGAGACGAAATTTTTCATAGTGGACGATGTGTGCAAAATTCATTTTACGAGAATTCTAATTGTTTTGAGAGCAGTTTTTAATTAGTTCGTCTGTACGA
>NW_021558509.1:0-700 GCF_001605985.2 Dendrobium catenatum
CTTTGACCTAATTCAACTAAGCTTCCACCTTATCATTACTTTTCCTATAATAATAGTCAAAATAAATGTCTGGAGAGTTATACGACTCAGAAAGATATATACTTCTAATACAAATTCATGTATTAAAAATAATGAACAATATGCATGTATTTATTTATGTATGATCGTTTGCCCACGAATATTAAGCTACAGAAATGCATTAAATAAAATGCAAGATTTCTGACGCATTTCACGTATTTAGCACCAGTGCACTTAGACTTGAAAAAAGAATAAAGAATTTGCTTTCTAAATTAAGAGTTTATAAATCTTACTACCGTGATGAGTTGTCTCTTTAATTCTGATATCTCGCAACTTTTTATGCTTATAAATTACCTATACAGCTCAAATTTCAAAAATTATTATAATTTCTATCCTAATCAATATACATACAACCCAAATTCATTCTTAAATAATGTTTACCACAAAATTGTCTCTCTTTATATACCACTTTAACCATACATCACAATTGAATATTATTAAATAAGAAACCTACTAGTACATTTTACAATATAATTCTAGGACAAAACCATATCCTTACATTTATTCTTCTCCTTGTTCTTTTTACCCAATTTCCTTTTCTTGCTCTACTTCGCCTGAAGTCGCAACCTCCAAAAACCCAGCCTGTGAGTTCTTAAGCTAAAATGAGGCTTTGGTTATGCAA
>NW_021558510.1:0-250 GCF_001605985.2 Dendrobium catenatum
TCTGAGTTCTGATCCGTATAGGTATTGTTTGTACCTTTTGATTTTTTTGTACAGTCATGGCTTTTCTGTTCTGTCTTTCTTTCTGTTCAAAAGCCATGTACTGTATCTATCGATGATTGTTTTGAGGAAAATGAAAATATAGATGTTTTGTTCCGCTGTGATTGATGATAAATAGTAGCTCTGTGTTGTGTGTCTGTTGAGTATAAATATTTGGAAGATTCAGTTCAGGAACCAATTCCAAAGTCAGATC
>NW_021558511.1:0-430 GCF_001605985.2 Dendrobium catenatum
ATCTATCCCCAATGGTCAGTCGTATACGCGATCCAATCTGCCCTCCCATCGACCTGTTCGTGTCGAGTGTAGAGGTCTGCGATCGTTTTGTCCCACAGGGATAGTGCGGTCGTACCCTCTGCGTTCGTACCCCACGAGCGGTGCTCCTTCGGAGGTCCACAGAAGGATGATGTAGGCTGGGCACCGTTCGAAGCTTTTGGATTTTGGTACCTGCACAAATGGACTTACTGTGTTATTACAAGCTTGTAGAATTTGCTTCCACACTGAGAAGCTTCTTGGACTTGAGGACTTTTAAGCTTTAATCCGTGGAAATATTTTAACAAGGATTGTTGGAGAGTTCATTATGTTTGTAAGGATACCTAAGTTTTTTAGTTCACTAGACCAAGAGACAAGTATGGTAATGCATTGCATTGCTTATTATTTCTATTCC
>NW_021558512.1:0-924 GCF_001605985.2 Dendrobium catenatum
TGTTGTCTCATCTTCTGGTTCCGTCTCCGATGAATCTAATGCAGAATCCACCCAAAATGCATTTTGAATTCTCTTTTTGTCTTTCATAAACTTGGATTTCTCCTCACTCTTTTCATTGCTTATGTGCGTCTTAAGTGTAGTGCAAACAGCTTTCACGTGTCCGGGAATCCTGCATTCATAACAAAGCACATCAAACGATCCTTTAGGATATTTATTATCCTTACCTTTTCTCCAACTTTGATAATGCTTGTGTTTCTTCCTTAGAAAGTTTTTGAATTGACTTGTGATTAAGGCAAAGTCATCGCTTTCAGACTCGGAAGAGTCAGAGTCCAATTCGTGCGCCTTCAGTGCCACTATTTTATCTTTCTTTTTCTTACCTGATTTAAGATTTCTTTGATTCACCCCTTGCTCATAAGCAATGAGTGAGCCAAGTAAGTTATCAATCGAATTGTTGTTTAAATCCTTAGATTCAGTTATAGCAGTGATTTTAGCATCAAAAGAGGAAGGCAAGCATCTTAAGATTTTGTTCACTTTTTCATAGTTTGAAGTTCTCTTCCTAAGGCATGCAAAAAAGTTACAGTTTTAGTAAACTGTGTATACATGTCAGAAATTATTTCAGAAGGTTTCATACGAAAAAGTTCGTAGTCATGCAAGAGAATATTCAAACGAGATTGTTTCACTTCATTGGTTCCTTCAAAAGTAATCCACAATCTATCTCAAATCTGTTTTCCAGTAGAGCAAGTAGAAACACGCATGTAATCCTTAGACTTTAAAGTACAGAAAAAATAGTTCAAACACTTCGCATTAAATTGAGCTAAATTTTTCATTGAAAGTCCATTCAGTAAAAGCCACTTCAGTTTTAATTCCGTTAATTTCATGAGAAGGAGGAGAATATCCTTCTTTGATAAGCATCCACATGCGATA
>NW_021558513.1:0-549 GCF_001605985.2 Dendrobium catenatum
GAGTCGGATCTTTGCGCCCGGAGAGGCTTTTTGGCGTGAGTGGGGATGTAAGTTACCTATCACAGCATGTGGGGTCACCGTCGTTTCGTTCTTCATCCAACCAGGAGGAAGGGCGAACGTCTGTTGAAGCAGGCGGGGAAGGCCTCAACAAGGTAGGTCTTCTCCTCTTTCTCTCTCTCTCTCCGACGTCTCTCTCTCTCTCTCTCTCTCTCTTTCTCTCTACTGATGGAAAGCATGGTGAATAAGGGAGAGGTCGTGGAAGCTCTGGTCGACGGGATCTGATGAGCTCGGGTCGAGAGTAAGGGTCGGAGGAAGGGTTCGAGAGGAGCTCGAGAGTTGAGGTTGACACGGTTTGATCGGACGAAGGGGCTTCAGCTACTGCCGCTGTCGTGGAGGTTTCGGCTATGAGAAATGGAGAGGTCGGAGTTGGAGGTTTGAGGTGAGGATCGACGGGAAGAAGAGGAACTGGAGGCGGGTTGATCGCTGGTGTGGAGGTCGGAGAAGCAGTGGGAGAGAGTGTCGTCGGGTTTGGAGCGTGGAGAACGAGAG
>NW_021558514.1:0-284 GCF_001605985.2 Dendrobium catenatum
CTTGGTTTTCAAAGGTAAGATTTCCTACTTGTGATTTAAGATTAATTCACTATTTTCTTTCTTTTTTCTAGATTTTTTGTGTGGAGATCTGTCAAGGAGATCTGGTTCTCTACCCACACTAGGAGAGTATAAAAGGATGAAGGGTTCTCTGCCCACACTAGGAGAGTGTGAAAGGACGGACGGTTCTCTGTCAACACTGGGGATAGTGTAAAAAGACGATGGTTCTTTGCTGTACCGGATAGTGGTGGAAAGAGTGTTTATAAAGGCTTCTCCTCCTTGATGTG
>NW_021558515.1:0-229 GCF_001605985.2 Dendrobium catenatum
CCTTGGATACATGATCCCTTGTGAAATGATGCCTTATGTCAATGTGATTGGTTCTAGAATGTTGAATAAGATTTTTGAAAATGCAAATAGCACTAGTATTATCACAATAAATTGGAATAGTGCCTATAGTTAATCCTAAATCAATCAACTGTTGTTCTAACCAAAGTACTTGTGCCACAAAAATTCCTAATACAATGTATTCTGCTTCTGCAGTAGATAGGGCTACTGA
>NW_021558516.1:0-247 GCF_001605985.2 Dendrobium catenatum
GATGCAGTGTGGGATCTAGCTCCATATCCATCAATACACATTTCGGATGCAAAGAACTTTAACTTGGAGTACAAGTAGGCAACCCCTATATAAAAATTTTATAAACAATATTACCATAATATTTCAACAATTCCGAGATAATTCAAGATAACAATACAGGGAACTTACATAATGCTTGACATCATGTCTTCCTCAAAGCAAAGTTCATAAAAATCTGATAGATGTTCTACTGGTTGATCGCCTCCCT
>NW_021558517.1:0-934 GCF_001605985.2 Dendrobium catenatum
AATACAGATCAATTGGTTAAAGCATGATCATATATAAACTTAACTAACATAAACAACTATCGACAAAACAAGCGTAGGAACTTCTTGTCAATACGAAATCCACAAAATGTATCATGTTAACAATCATAACAAGATTTGGAAAGCACTGGAATGCTAATGCATAACTAACAAGATACCTTCTGTCACACAAGTTTTTATTGAATAACCTAAGAGAATCAATAAATGAACAAACAAAACAATCTGACACGACCCAACTGGATGGATGCAGATTCAGGTTGACCTGATTGACATACTGGTTAAGTTCAAGTAGACACAAAAACCAGAAATCAACTTGAAAAAAAAAAACATCTTACCATCTTCTTCACACTTCCTCTCCTGCTCTTCCCGCTTCATAAAATCATAGCTACACACTTCCAATCTTCCACAGGCTTCACAATTCTCACGTTGCAGTTCTCCTTTCACCAACCCACCGCTGGGTGCTATAGGCACAGGCCAAATGATGCAATCATGTTTTATCATTTTATGACTTTTATTTTATTTTATTTCCTTATGTTTTTGGATGATATGTAAATTTATTTTGTATGGCCCTATGATGGAAAACAACTCATGATCATGCTTGAGTTTGGTGCTCTTAGAAAGTTCCACTCTGGTTTCCACTTGTGTTGATCTAGCTTCTTTGCTACTTAGATATTTATTTTGGGTTGTTTTGCTTATTGGGATTGGCCCAACTCTATCCCTATGCTGCATGTTTTTCCCTGTTGTTGGCTTTCCCTATGCTGGTCATTTTTCCCCATGTTGATGTCCCGTTTTTCCTGTTACTGGTTGTTTGGTTTCCACCTTGCTGTTTTCCTATACTAAGTGCATTAACTCCTCATTAAATGGGCTAACTTGAGAGGTTTTTATTGGTTGTTTGGGTGGCATAATTAGGTGAACA
>NW_021558518.1:0-258 GCF_001605985.2 Dendrobium catenatum
GTAAAAAAAAAAAGGTTTTAAAAGAGATTCCAACTACTGCCTAATTTAGTTAGTGATGTGACGACTACTTACCTCCATTATACAAATCCCGATGTATCTTTTACTCCAAATATAAGGGTCATTGCACCTTGTGATCTAATTTCTCATTAGAGGCTATTCTTCCTCCTCCTTCACCTCTTCCAATCCTAGCACAACATAGTCCTATTACTGATTGTTAATTATCTCAGATACTCCATCTCTTAAGAGTTAGAAAAAGTA
>NW_021558519.1:0-291 GCF_001605985.2 Dendrobium catenatum
CTGATCTTGAAAAAGAATTTTAAAAATTTAAGGATGAATATGAGAGCAAAACATATCGATACAATTATACAAATCGGATCTTGGAAGACATGAATTCATTTTATAAGTTGACAATATAAGCTCTCGAGGAAAATTGGATAACCCCCAAACTTGAAGATTTTACGAATCCAAAATTTTATCCTAAATATATGGAATCCCTTAGAAGACAAATAAATGGTAGAAGACTTAGGAATACCTTTCCTAATGTTAAATGAAATAATTGTGGATTAGTTGGACATATAGCACACACCT
>NW_021558520.1:0-354 GCF_001605985.2 Dendrobium catenatum
GGACAAATGAAAGGGGGAACTTGGGAGAGGAGGAGAAGGATGAGGAAAATGATCCACTTTCAGCTAAGGGCAGAAAGGGAAGCAACAAACATACGAATTAGATGAGGGGGATTTGGAGAAGACAAAGGAGGAAAGTCTATTTCAAATGCTATATTTAATGGAGAGTGGAGGCAGAGGTGGGGGAAAGCTCCCTGGTAGGGAGAGAGTAGCAGAGGTGCAAGACGACTTGGGTTTAGAAGAAACACTAGTAGAGCAGCGGCAAGTATCTCCTATCTTATATAACTCTTTATGAACATATTGGTGATTGATTGATTTAACTTGTGTGGCTCATATAGATTATTTTCCTCTTTAAAC
>NW_021558521.1:0-1010 GCF_001605985.2 Dendrobium catenatum
AATTTAAAATCATAATTATAACTATTTTTAAATTAATATTTTGCTAGTTAAAATAATTAGTAAGACTAATTAAATACATTTACTGCTATATAAATAAATATCAAATTTTATATGGTGTTATAGAAATAAACATAAAATTTAAATATTTGATATATAATGCATAAGAAGTTAGCAGTATGTATGTAAATCCCTCTATTATTAAACATAAAATGGTTGGAAGTGTGAATTAAGAAGAAAACATTTTTCTTAGCCATAAAAATTGGAAGTGGCTTATTATCTATAAAACAATAAGTGTAATTCCCAATTACATTAAACCTATGTTCATTAAATTCATAGTTTAGATAATCATTAAATGTGAATTATTTATGTTCTTAGAATATATAATGTCACTCACACATTCACATGAGTATGCTAATGTATTTGTATTATCTTATGCATTATAATTATTATTGTAACATTTTGAATTTTTGAAATGATTTTTAAAATGCAAAATCTAAATTCTTATTTGAACTGCAGCACGGTGTCACTATGCCTTTGAGCGTCTAGGTGTTGGGTTTCGGAGAACAGTGGCCCCCGAAATGGCGCCTACAATGTTGAAACATATGTTCTATATTAATTTTGAATTCAGCATGCAGAGCTACAATACTTTATGGCGGCGCTGAGGCACTACACATTAAAAATTATTTTTATACATAGTTTATCTCCATGCAACTGCCTCTCTCACCTCCAACACTGACTTGCATGAGAAGAAACATAAGAGGGGGAGAGGAGAGAGGAAGGTAAAGTTCAAATTTAGGTCGTCAATCTGCTTCGCTGTTTTTACAAAAATCACGTATATCGAGGTAGAGAATTTTTATCCTATATCTATATTTTCAAATATTTTGATTTTGACTGACAGATTTTTTCTGAATAGATTTTTATTGCATTTTTCCCTTATTTATCAAATCAAGCTTTGATCACGCAACTTTCTATATATTATAGCACTGAATATTATTAATGATTCGATTGGT
>NW_021558522.1:0-209 GCF_001605985.2 Dendrobium catenatum
TATGAAAGATAGGTAAGGCTTGTTATTTAAGTTTTTTAGAAATCAAGCATGATATTTAAAGAAATTCTTAAGTGGCCCCTTTACTTATGTATGGTGTGATTATGCTCGATGCAATTAAATTTTAATTAGTTTTTATTTGTTTTTAATATAATATATATAAATTAACCTTTTATGAAAAAATAAAGTGCTTTGAACTTTAAAAATAGGCA
>NW_021558523.1:0-208 GCF_001605985.2 Dendrobium catenatum
CGACATCTCAGCCCTTGATCCAAAACTGCAGAAACCAAATCCCACCATCTGATTTCTCACCATGAGATCAGACTGAGGGATATGATCTAATCCCTTGATCCAGAGTTGCGGAATATCGAACAGACTTGGTTCGATGCCAACGTGGTTAAGTGACTAACCGCGTCCCGGCACGTGGTCTGTTGAGTCTAATAATTAGGTTGTTAAACCT
>NW_021558524.1:0-1341 GCF_001605985.2 Dendrobium catenatum
TCTTCACTCCCTTTCAAGCTCTCTCTTCAAGTCTCCCCATACGAATGAAGCTACGATGGCTGCCAAAGACACTTACAAAAGTGCCATGACAAAGCTTAAATCGTAGCTCTCAAAACGAGCTCATTAATGGAAGTTGCAGAAATTATCGTTCAGGATGATAGGTATATCGTCCTGGCCGATCAGTACAAATTTAGCTCATCAGCACAGGACGATTTGGGATGATCAGAAGAAAATTGGTTACATCGTCATGGCTGATGTCATGATCATCCAGGCCGATTAGTTTAAAACTAATTTCAATTGTCCTGATCATCACCCTGAATTTGAGCTGTCCGATGTATATCGTCCAGGACATTATCCCGGCCGATCCGGCGATCATCCCAGACGATGTGATCATATCAATCAACCATTAATGCCTTTCAAAGATACCAGATCAATTTAGGCATAATTGAGTTAGATCGGCCTGAACGATATAAATATCGTCCTGGCCGATTTCCTAAAACAAAGAATTCTTAAACTTATTATGGCGGCAAATTCTTTCTGAATTGAGACTATCATCCTGGCCGATACAGGTATCTTCCAGGCCGATCAGCTAATGACGTCTTCCTTAATGTAGATGCCCTAATTAGGGTTTCTATTTTTGGACAGATCGTCTAGGACGATATAAATTTCATCCCGGATGATGTTACCAAAAATAGATAGGGTACAATAGAACATCTACCAGGATTACAAATCATCTAGTACCACACTAAATACAACAGACTCAAGTAAGGAAATAGAGTACAAACTGACTCAGACCTAGTCTACCCAATCTTGAGCTGATTCCAAATTGCAGTCTGATCGTGTGAACCTGAAATATTAGTACATAAGGCAGTCGTAGAGAAATAAGAATGTTTGTTATCATCAAAATCATAAACCATTGATCCACAATAATCTCCCCCTTTTTTATGATTGCAAAAAAATTAATTTGAATTTTAAAAAATAATTTCTCCTAATCTCCCCCTCACTAAAATAAACCCTTTAAAAAAATAGGGGAGATAAAAAATATTTTTGTCATTTTTAATTTTTTGAAAAGAGAAAAAAAGGATACAAATTCAACATTACGTTCTCCCCCTTTGACATTATCAAAAAGATAGGAGGCACAAAACACAAAATGAACAAAAGAAAAAAAAAACATTCCCTCATCTAGTGAAAAAGCAAATATTCTTAAAATAAGAAAGTTACCTTTTTGTTTTAATCAAAAAACTTAGTAGAATTGGATTGACAACGCATAGCCTAGTAGAATTTGATAATCCAAACTCAAGTTCTTTAAAAAAGCTAAAAAACTTTTTAATTCAATATCAA
>NW_021558525.1:0-320 GCF_001605985.2 Dendrobium catenatum
ATCTAATAAAAATTCCTTCATCTGATTTTGGATCAATTTTTTCTAAGACGGATTTTCCATTGTTATGAATGAACATATTGCACCTAAAAACATGCAAATTAGAAAAATTAGATGTTCTACCTTTTAGCAACTCATACGATATTTTATTTAATTTAGATCTCGTATTCGCCCTATTCAGAACATAATATACAGTGTAACTGCCTCAGCCCAAAAAAATATTTAGGAAGTGAGTATTCTGCCAATATTGCTCAGGCGGCTTCTATTAATGTTCTATTTTCCTTTTGACTACCCCATTCTGCTGAGGGGTTCTAGGTGCAAAA
>NW_021558526.1:0-205 GCF_001605985.2 Dendrobium catenatum
ATTATGTCTGATTTTACTTTTTCTCTCTTTTTATGATGTTTTTAATTCATTTTGTCATTTTGTCTTAGCCCCTTTTTTGATTTGCTGGCTAAATTTTTTTGTTTCATCTTTGTAATTCTTTGTTCCTTTTATAGAATGAGCTAAACATCAATTTACCCAAAAAAAAAAATTTACCTACCACATGGCCCATATACAGTTGATGCTA
>NW_021558527.1:0-618 GCF_001605985.2 Dendrobium catenatum
GCTTCTGTTGGCAATTTGGGTGGCATGATTAAGTGAGCAATTTATGACCATTTCTCCCCTTCTACTATATTTATATATTGATTGTTTTGTTGCTGGAAGAGGTTGGTTGTTATTGTTGATGGCGTAATCGCACTAAAACTTGTGAGTTATTTAGCTTGCGATTTATCTTCTTCTACCAAACCTTTTTCTATTTTGTCTTGATCTTCTATCCAATTTTCTCTACACTTTTTCTATTTCACATATATCTTTCTTCTTCAAATATTTTTAGTCTAAGGTGTTCTTGTGCCCCACTTATTGGTATTTGCTGGAGCCGCGCCGACTTGATGAGCCACTGGTTTTATTTTTCCATTAAGCATATTTCTCTATTTTCATGATTTACATGTGAGATGACCTTACAAGGTTGTTCTGAGGGTATTTTAATTTTGTTTCTTGGATATTTTGTCTTCTTATCAATTTTCTTATGCTTCATTTCCTACTTAGTTTTCTATATTTGTGTATGTTTATGTTATATTGAAATGGATTGTTGTCAATTATTTTTTTAGTGTTCTCCTACTTGCATTCCTACCTGCATTTTTCTTCTCAAACATGAATAAGTTGTAAGATGGCATTGCATCATGT
>NW_021558528.1:0-275 GCF_001605985.2 Dendrobium catenatum
GGAACATGTCAATTCATTGGAAATTCATTAGTCTCCTAGTCCAGTAGAAAGCAAAATTCAGTAGCCCTATCTACTGCAGAAGCAGAATACATTGCATTAGGAAGTTGTGTGGCACAAGTACTTTGGTTAAAATAACAGTTGATTTATTTACGATTAACTATAGGCACTGTTCCAATTTATTGTGACAATACTAGTGCCATTTGCATTTCCAAAATCCTATTCAACATTCTAGAACCAAGCACATTGATATAAGGCATCATTTCATAAGGGATCAT
>NW_021558529.1:0-275 GCF_001605985.2 Dendrobium catenatum
AGGCTGGATAGAATTCTTTTTAATCATCATTGGATTTCTAATTGGCCTTTAACTGTGGTTGAGCATTTGAGCAGGTCTCTCTCAGACCATTGCCCCCTTCTTATCTCTATCAAGAACAATGATACTAACAGCAAAGGTATGAGTTTTTTTAGATTTCAAATTTTGTGGCTACAACATTCTGAATTTTTTCAGTTGGTTTCTTCCAACTGGAATAATTGCATTGCTCCTGATAATTCGGTTAAAGGAATGATTAGATTTTGGATGAAATTAAAAAG
>NW_021558530.1:0-234 GCF_001605985.2 Dendrobium catenatum
AGGCGTTTTTTGGTCAAATTGCGCAAAGGCGCGCCTCAAGGTGCGCCTCTAATTGTGCAATTTTAAACAGAGGTTGTACTAACCATTCCCTAGTCACTTTTTTTCATCTTCCATCGTCCTTCTTTGTTCAATTCCCTTTCATCCAAGGGAGAAGTCAAACCAATTTAGAAGGAAAAAATACAAAGAAGATCAAGAAGAATTTCATTATCAATGATCCATCATTAAATTGGCTCA
>NW_021558531.1:0-298 GCF_001605985.2 Dendrobium catenatum
ATTCACTAAGATTAAAGAAGTTACATGTGTAAAAGCAAAAAGTGTCATCAAAAAGAGCTATGCTCGCTAAGGACGCTCCAAAGGCAAAGTTTTTTTTTTTTTTGGACATTTAGGTCATTTAAGACTAACTCACAAACACAACACACACACAACGCATACACAAAGACTTGAACCCAAGACATCTTAGTTGAAAGCTTAAACTCTCAACTAACAGGCTAAGGTGAGTTGTGTCCAAAGGCAAAGTTGACAGATCCAAAGAGCAAAAAAAAAAGTTCTATAACAATATATATAGGGTGTC
>NW_021558532.1:0-217 GCF_001605985.2 Dendrobium catenatum
TTAGTATATACAGAAACAAACATATATTGCAAATACAAGTAGACAATAGAAAGTTAGTCATAATATTTGTTATCATCAAAAATATAAACTCATAAGCTCGAGTTGCAACAATCTCCCCCTTTTTTATGATGACAAATATTACTGGTTGAATTTGCAAAATTAAAAATATTTTTTCCTAATCTCCCCCTCAATAGAATAAAAATTTAAAAATAGGGGA
>NW_021558533.1:0-226 GCF_001605985.2 Dendrobium catenatum
TAGTCGAATCCTATTAGGGGGCGTTGCCTCTTTGGACCCCTAATATATCTGTGAAGCGTGCAATGATTAAGAATATGAATAAATATGAGTCCCTATTGACCTATTTTCTTGTTGTGAAGGGTCGAGTCAAATTCTAGGCAACACCAACATTTACTTATAAGTTTGCCCCCCTTGAAAATTAAGGCTGGTTCCGCCCCTGTCGTAATGTATTATTAGTAGGATTTGA
>NW_021558534.1:0-234 GCF_001605985.2 Dendrobium catenatum
CCTCCCTAGTTGTTCCGGGTCCATTCCTAAACACAATTGGGTACTTAAAAGGTTTTCTAGGAAGTGGCCAGCAATCTATAGCAGGGAAAAACACTCTAAGGGGACTCTAAATGGTGTTGGAAACTCAAGGACAGCAAATTACAAGGAGGGCCTAAGCAACCTAGACAACTAGTGAGGTGGCTAGGTTAAGGACAGCCCTTGAACAATTGATAAATGAGCTTAACCACCTCTAAA
>NW_021558535.1:0-278 GCF_001605985.2 Dendrobium catenatum
CAAAAAAAATATTTTTATGAACCGGCCGGTTCTTTCCAACCCGGACCGGTTCAACAGTTCACCGGTTGAACCGCCGGTTCAATCCGGTTCTATGCAGAGCCGGTTCTGAAGCTGGATCGGACCGGCCACCAGACCGGTTCACGGTTGAACCGGCCGGTCCGGTCCGGTTTTCAAAACCTTGGCACTACCTAGGATTATTTTGTAAACAAAGATCTAGTGTGCTTTAAATACTTTCTTATGGCCTCTCTATCTCAAAGAGCATATGCTATTGATATCCT
>NW_021558536.1:0-287 GCF_001605985.2 Dendrobium catenatum
AATCCTACTGATTGACGCAAGTCTTAAAAATGAGGAATTTCATCTTTAAATCTTCATCTTCGAGTAGATCATCCTTCTCTGGATTGTCTCCCTTTGGATCGTCTCCTTCGGGCTCCGTGTGGTTCGTTCTCCAAAAAGGTACCCAAATGAATAAGAAATTCTCTATGAAAGGCCTTTCTTTTTCTCTTTAAGTACCGAGTATTTGAAATGCCTCACTTTTAAAATACTTTCACAACTATATAAGTTTAAAATATGGTAATAAAAAAAAATAGTTTCATGTTCATATT
>NW_021558537.1:0-411 GCF_001605985.2 Dendrobium catenatum
CTTCCTACTCGCAGTCCACCGCTGCTGAGTAGCCATTAGATCATTCTTTATCAAACGAGCTCTCTCTACAAGCTCAGAGAAATAAAAAATGTGAAATGGCTCTAGGGGCTGCCTCAGACTATCTCGTAGTCCCCTCAGAAATTGATAGCACTTCTCAGCAGAAGTACTCACCAACGGCAGAGCATATCTGGCTAAAGCAGTAAACTCGGCCTCGTACTGCATCACAGTCCTGCTCCCCTGAACAAGTCTCAGAAAAGTCTCCTGCATCTACTATCGTGCAGAAGGAGGTACAAACCACGATCGAAATTCCTCAGAAAATTCTTCTCAAGTAATCAACGAATTTAACTTCCCTTGGAATTTCGCCTCCTGCTGGCCTATCCACCAGCGCTCTGCTTTCCCATCCAACAAAAA
>NW_021558538.1:0-338 GCF_001605985.2 Dendrobium catenatum
ATTATTATTATTATTATTATTATTATTATTGATTTTTACTTGTTTTTCATTCTTTTAGGGTTGGGTTAGGTGTGAACTCCTAAGATCTATTTGAAATGGGGACAATACCAATTATTTGCTCAGAGTAAATCATGTGCAATCTTGAGGCTCCATTAAAGTACGCAATATATATGGGAAGTGAAAAATCACTTATCAATGACATTGACTCTTAGAATTTGTTTAGAATGGGCTTAAATTTTGGTAAATTGATTTAGGGGCTTAAATTTTGCTAAATCACTTGTCAACAAATAGGGTAGTAGTCTGTGGGCAACATGCACTAGCAGTGTTGGCCTGCCATG
>NW_021558539.1:0-244 GCF_001605985.2 Dendrobium catenatum
TGACTAATATAGCAGCAAGATTGAATACTATGAAAATGAAAGTGAGTGAAAGCTTTCATGTATAGTTTATTATAAACTCAATGTAAAACCCCTCCAAAGCTGATTTTTTTAGTGTTGTTAGTCCCGGACGAACTGGCCTTAGTACGGGACAAACTGAAGAAATTGTAAAGAAATCTGTATGTTTCGTCTGTACGAACCTGGAACAGTCGGGACGAACAGTCGGGACGAACTGAACCCGAGAGCA
>NW_021558540.1:0-233 GCF_001605985.2 Dendrobium catenatum
TGCTTCTTGCATTGACTATTGATTGAATTGATTGTTATTGAAAGACAAGTGGGAACCTGGTTGAACATTGGTTGGAGATAGATATTGACCTATACAGGATGGTGGGCCGACGGGCTTTCCTTTAAACATCGATTATGGATTTCTACAACAGCACTATTGATGGGAGTCATAAGGAGTTTTATATGCCGACGGGCGGCCGACGGGCAAAAGAGTGACGACTCTTATTGATTGAA
>NW_021558541.1:0-468 GCF_001605985.2 Dendrobium catenatum
TCCTTATTTCATCATGATTTTTTTTTCTAAGAATCTTAATATTGTCAATAATTTATAGAGTAGCAAACAGTTTGAAAATGGTTGCTAGTGAAAAATTTTTATCTACAATATATGTAAAGTAGTCGATCTAACTAGTAACCACAAATGTCTTATAGCATAAACCTTAGCACCACTAGGAAATAATTTATATTAAAAGTTGGGCTCAATGAACATTGGTAACAATTGTTAACTAATTACATGCTAGACATGGCATTTGCTTTCCACTTCTTTTACTATGAATTCAGGATTGCATCAGAGAAAATTGGCCATGTCGTCATCGATAGAAAGAGTGCTTCCAAATAAAAGCTAAGCACCATGCTTAAAATTTTATGTGCTTTATAACATAAATTATGGTGTCCTATTATAATTACATTTCATTTAAAAAAAAAAAAATGGTGTCCTATTATAAAAATCCAAAATTGTTATCCA
>NW_021558542.1:0-320 GCF_001605985.2 Dendrobium catenatum
TAAGAATCTCTACTTGTAAATTGGGATTACTTCACTGTTTTCTTTCTTCCTTCTAGATTCTTGTGAGAAGATCTATCAAGGAGATCCGGATCTCTGCCGACACTTGGAGAGTGTGAACAGCTGAAGGGTTCGCTGCCTACACTTAGAGAGTGTAAATAGCTGAAGGGTTCTCTGCCTACACTAGGAGAGTGTGAAAGGACGACGGTTCTCTGCCAACACTGGGGATTGTGTAAAAGGACGAACGGTTCTCTGCCAACACTGGGGATTATGTAAAAGGATGGATGGTTCTCTGCCTCACCGGGGAGTGGTGAAAAGAGTGT
>NW_021558543.1:0-793 GCF_001605985.2 Dendrobium catenatum
ATGAACAGTTAAAATTTTTCATTTTGTTTGTACGAATCATCTGTACAAACTAAACAAATCTTGAACAGAGCTGATCGTCCTAGTACGAAATTAATTATCGTCCGTACGAATATGGTCTGAATGCAGTCTAGAGGCATTCGTCCCGGTACGAACAAAAAAATATCCATAGGATTGAAAATATCTCTTTTATATATAATGGACTATTTGACACGTTTGGAGAGAGAGAGAGAAAGAGGAGAGAGGAAGAAAAAAGAAGAAAAGAAAAAAAAGCTTGGTTTTGAAGGCCATAGAGCGATTTTTGTCCGTCGACGTAGTTGGAAGAATTGCTCATCTCACAGTAAGGAATCTATATCCTATTTTTGATTTTGAAGACTTTGTATTTTGATATTTTTCTGCTCAGATTTGTATTTCCGTTACAAAAAAACGTGCCTACATTTGTATTGACAAAATTTTCACCGCGTAATTTTTTGTATGTTATAGATAATGTGATTACGAGCATTTTGAGTATTTATTTGTGATTTTTCACAGGATGATTTTTGAATTACAACGACTTTTGTCTACTGTACTATATTTTAAGGGTTTTCTAAATTAAGTTAAATCATGTATGTTTGATACAATGCATTGATGAGATAAAAATGAATGTGGTTATGTCACGACCCGACCCGATCCGGGACGGATCCCGCTCGCACCGGGTCGCGGCACGGAAACGAACAAACAGACTGACTGACTAGGATCTGGTTATGGAATTTGGTTCGAAACTGAATCTTCCAAATAATTTAACTCAAACAGACAC
>NW_021558544.1:0-219 GCF_001605985.2 Dendrobium catenatum
CCTCTCTTAATATCAAAATGATTTAAAGGTGAGTTGGCACCAAACATTGCTATAACCATTTCTCATTGATTGCTTGGTTTGCAATTTTTTTTTTTTTGCAGGGGGTGGGGAGTTCTTAAGGTAATTCGGAATTCGGGAATTCATAATCAATTTTGTACTTTTTTTAAAATCAACTACTTATTTGATATATCATGCTAAATGGTCCCTATGTTTACTAGT
>NW_021558545.1:0-252 GCF_001605985.2 Dendrobium catenatum
ATTGTTTAAACTACCCCTTCTTGCACTTTTAATTAAAATTTTTATGAGTCTAATGGTATTATGCCTACCCTATACTTCTTGTAATCCTTTAAATGAATAGGAATTTGTGGCTATTCAAGTTCCTTGCAAAGAGGGTGAGAGGAAAGACAACCCTTTAGAGGAATGTGAATTTGTTTCTATGGAGCATGGCTCGCCTCTCTAAATGCATTAAAGAGCTTGTTGTGAGGACTCATGATAATATGGAGGATGATG
>NW_021558546.1:0-328 GCF_001605985.2 Dendrobium catenatum
TCTCCACCGCCTTAGGAGCAACAGCAATCTCAGGAAGAAGTTTAGTGGGAGAAGGAGGAGGTTAGACTTTGTCCACCATCTTAGGGGGAGCAGCAATCTCAGCAGTAATGAGAAGATCAGCCTGGGAACCAGAACCAATAATCAAAGGAGGATTAAGAGGAGCAGACAAAGGGGTCACGGGAAGGCTTCCTAGGAAGCTTAGAAGGATTGCGACTTTTGCTCCTACCCCTAAACACAGGTTTAATCGGAAGAGACGGTTTAGGAGCGGGGTTTTAGGGCAAAGAGCAAAAGGGTGGACAAGGGAGCCGCATCCCTCGCATTTGGTAGG
>NW_021558547.1:0-519 GCF_001605985.2 Dendrobium catenatum
ACCCTTTCCTCACTCCCTTTCAAGCTCTCTCTTCAAGCTTCCCTAGAAAGAACGAACCTACAATTACTGCCAAAGACTCTTTACAAAGTGCCTTGACATCTCTTAAATCGAAGAGCTAAAAGCGAGATCATTAATGCAAGTTGCCGACTTTATCGTCCAGGCCGATAGGCATATCGTCCTGGCCGATTAGTTCAAATATGAGAAAAATCGTCATGAACATCACCCTGAAATAAAGCTGGATGATGTCCAATCAGCCTGGAAGATCTTGAGATCGGCCCGGCCGAAGTGATCATGCAAATCACCATTAATTACTTTCCTTAATTGCCATATTTATTTAAGAAAAATTGCACTGGATTGGCCAAGCCGATTTTGATAGGCCAGGCCGATCCACCGGGATATTGTCCAAAAATAAGTATTTCTTAAGTAAATCTGGTGGCAGATTTTTTCTGAATTGAGCCTATCATCCTGGCCGATACAAAATCGTCCAGGATGATGTTTTTTGCATAATGACGGCTGCTT
>NW_021558548.1:0-251 GCF_001605985.2 Dendrobium catenatum
TTAAGGTTTAATAAATATATCATTCTATACAATTAGTTTAAAATTTAAAGTTTTCATCTAATACTACTACTAGGATGATCATATTTCATTTATGTAAATCGTACCGTATGATTTTGATCGTACAATATGATTAGTTATATTTATTAAACCTTAAATTAACTGACTATAACATGGAATAATTTAAGTAAGATTTCAAATATCATATAGTACGATCAGTTTCGCATGGTATGATTAGTTTAAAATTCAATTTT
>NW_021558549.1:0-306 GCF_001605985.2 Dendrobium catenatum
CGAGAGAGAACTTTCGATTAAGGCTAGTCGTCGATCAAATACGTAGAGAATACGTGTATCTGGCATATAGTAGCAGCAATGGGTTTGGGATTTGAATTGATTGGAAATTTGGAGAATTGGGTTTGGATTTGAAATATGGGAATTTGAAAATTGAAGATTTGATATTTAAAATTGGAAATTTCACCATCTAGCACTTAAAGCGGATGGTGGGGGAATGGATGATAGACCCGATCAAGATCCCATGGTTCCGTCGTCCCGGGCCATTGTGATCTCTGGTCTACTTAGTCAGAGGAGGTAGTCGACCCA
>NW_021558550.1:0-218 GCF_001605985.2 Dendrobium catenatum
AGATCCACCACCTCTACCAGAAAATCCCTCATGGCGTAGAGGAACAGTCCTCGGTCTTCCTGCTACTGAACCGGCGGGTCTAACAGAACCCTCAGATCGGAACTCAGAATGCCGATCAAATCCAGTCTGTGGACACTCTGCAATCCGTGTCCTGGCTGACCACACCTATAGCACTGACCAATCATCCTGTAGCACTGGCCAAAATGTCGGCGTCCACA
>NW_021558551.1:0-616 GCF_001605985.2 Dendrobium catenatum
AGAAATAAGGCTAAGTTAGTAGCTAAGGGGTATAATCAGATTGGAGGAATTGATTTTGAGGAAACTTTTGCCCCTAAAGCTAGACTTGAAGAAATTATGATTTTGCTAGCCTTTGCCTGTTTTAGAGGACTTAAATTATATCAAGTGGATGTCAAAAGTGCCTTTTTAAATGGAGTAATTGACGAGGATATTTTTGTAGAATAACCTCCAGGTTTTGAAAATTCTAAATACCCAAATCATTTGTTCAAGTTAAAAAAGGCATTATATAGATTAAAACAGGCACTTAGGGCTTGGTATAAGAGGTTGAGCACCTTCGTACTTAACAGATCATTTGAAAAAGGAAGTGTGGATACAACTCTCTTTTTAAAGAGATGTGGAAAGGATATACTCATTGTTCAAATTTATGTGGATGATATCATTTTTTGATCTTCAAATAAAAATTTTTGTGATGATTTATCTAAAACAATGAGTAGTAAATTTTAGATGAGTCTAATGGGAGATTTGAGTTACTTTCTAGGATTTAGCATTAAGCAAATTGAGGAAAGTACATTTCTTAGTCAATCAAAGTATGTTAAGGATATCCTCAAAAAATATGAAATGGACAATGCTAAACCTG
>NW_021558552.1:0-377 GCF_001605985.2 Dendrobium catenatum
TCCTAAGAAAATATTCTTCAGTCATTTCTAGGTACTTACCCTTTTTAAACTCTATCTTCTAAAATGATATTTTATCATCCCAAACTAGCCTAAATTTGATTAGTCTTAACATCACTTCAACCATATCCCTTTAAATCCATGATCTTTTTATCACAAACTCAAGATTACCTTCTTAAACTTAAAATTAATGGCCCATAATTTTGTATGACTTTTAATATAACAACAGGGCAACTCAACATCTTATATATTGTATTAGAGTGAAGCAAAGAAAGAGAAAATATGATTAAAATATTTTGACAACAAATAATAATTTTTTAATGGTGGACTTGCATCAAAAAACTTGTGAGCCAATCTAAAAAGTTTAAGATTTGTGAATC
>NW_021558553.1:0-245 GCF_001605985.2 Dendrobium catenatum
AAAGTCTAAATAAGGATTCTTAATTAAGGCAGCCGTCTTTAATAGATCGGCCTAGACGATACATGTATCGACCAGGACGATAAGCTCAAAAAAGAACTAGATTTCAAGCTGACCCTAAGGAGTCTCACATGAGTGCTGTTAAGAGAATTTTTAGATACCTTTTAGGGACACAAGACATAGGGATTTGGTACCCTAGACACAACACTTATTTTGAGATTATTAGATTTTCTGACTCTAATTTTGCA
>NW_021558554.1:0-255 GCF_001605985.2 Dendrobium catenatum
AAAATTTACTAAATCCAAATTTACAAGATTTACTAAATCCTACTTATTCCCAAATAGCCCCTTAAACTAGCTTAGTATTTTATATTTTTCTTCCTATAGTAGACTTTCTTTCCCTTACATTTACATCATTACTAATTAGATCATTGTCACCTTTAGTTATCTCTGCCCTCATTGTTGTCATCATCTTCCATTAGAATATGTATGATTGTGATTATCTTGAGCTTGTTGATTCTATATAGATATTATTGTATATAT
>NW_021558555.1:0-469 GCF_001605985.2 Dendrobium catenatum
TGTTTGCCGAAAAAGATGAAAGATGTAATGTAGGACGCTGGTTTGTATTGGACTCTTACAAGATCTTACCCGTTATCAAATGCCGGCTTTCTTCAAACGAAGAGAGTGTGAGAGAGAGAGAGAGAGAGAGAGAGAGGAGCGCCCGATGACAGAAGCCGCAGTTTAGACATATTTATAGACGCCATGAGAAGTTTATAAATTGAGTGGCAGATTCGTGAATTGTTAATTTCTAATTTAGTGAATTATTTTATATTTTAAAAGAAAAACAAGCTTAAGGCCCATCTTATACCAATGAAATATTTTTAAGGTAATAAACTCATAAATTTAAGTGACCATCAATTAAATTACTAAAAATAAAAGAAAAATTTATACATTAGAATTTTATTCTATGGTTTATGTGTATTTGTATATATTTCCCAGTATTTAAAAGGTATTTGCTAGAAACAATATGGGAGGTGAACCCCATAGG
>NW_021558556.1:0-213 GCF_001605985.2 Dendrobium catenatum
CACAATACATAAAATAAAAAAAGACTAAAATATAAATAAATAAATATCATACACACATTATTAGGCGGACTAATGAATGCAGTGGCAGAGCTGCAAATTATTTTTAATAGGGAACAAGTTAATTTTTTTAAATGTTCCCTCAACTTTTCATATGGATTTAGAACCAACATTAATGATTTAAAAAATATATATATTGTATGAATTTATTTATAC
>NW_021558557.1:0-223 GCF_001605985.2 Dendrobium catenatum
TTGTTATCATCAAAATCTCAGGCTACACGGACTGCAATAGTAAATCCATCACTTAATTGGAAATTTGAAATAGGGGATGTTGAAAGCTAAGAATTAAGAAAGAGCTATGTTGGAAGGTACGTCATCTTAAAAATAATAGTATTGGAAAAATTTGATAGAATATCTAAGAAAATATTTGTAAAAAGATCTTAACATTTTTAAGCAGTGTTTATTTGAAATTAAA
>NW_021558558.1:0-400 GCF_001605985.2 Dendrobium catenatum
TAAGGTTTAGACTACCATTGAGCTGAGGGTTCAAAGGCTCATGTTGAAGCTAAGTGTTCACATTGTGTTGGAGAGCTTTAAGTGAATCGATCTCAGCATGGTAGTGATTTGCATTGGACCATTGCTTTTGCTTCATGATATTTTTGAGGGTCTTAAGCTTGTAATTGAAGGAACTTAATGGGCTGCTCTTATTAGGGAGAGAAAAGGCTTCCACAAGACTACTCCAAAATTCCGGAATCCTGGCACAATAATTTTTGTAAAGGAAGCGATGCCCACGACTGTGATTATTGGAGTTGACCAAAATAAGAGGGGTGTGGTCAGAGCCATCCGGGTCGCCAACTCTATAGAAAGAGTTAGGAAAAGAAGCAAGCCATTGGTCATTAACAAGGACCCGGTCGAG
>NW_021558559.1:0-224 GCF_001605985.2 Dendrobium catenatum
GGAGAGAGAGAGAGGGAGAGAGTGAGAGAGATAGAGAGGGAGAGAGAGAGAGAGGGAGAGAGAGAGAGCAAGAAAATGGAAGGGAGTGCAAGGGAGAGAGCAAGAGAGAGAGGAAGAGAGAAAGCAAGAAAGAGCAAGGGAGTGCAAGGGAGAGAGCAAGAGAGAGAGAGGAAGAGTGAGGGAGAGGGAGAGGGAGAGGGAGAGAGAGAGAGAAGAAGTGAGAG
>NW_021558560.1:0-226 GCF_001605985.2 Dendrobium catenatum
GAGCTAATGGCCATCGTTTTGGCTATACAGAAATGGCGGCCGTACCTTTTGGGGAGACATTTCATTGTGAGGACTGATCAGAGAAGTTTGAAATACCTGCTAGAACAAAGAATGGTGACTGAGGAACATCAGAGATGGTTATCTAAACTACTAGGTTATGATTTTGAGATCCAATACAAGCCTGGTTTGGAAAATAAAGCAGCCGACGCCTTATCCAGATGTGTGG
>NW_021558561.1:0-206 GCF_001605985.2 Dendrobium catenatum
CTTATGTAGTATTCTATGATGAATAATCCATAAGATGACGAGTAAAAGTCTGTTAATTGATTATATTGTATGAATGAACGGAGAATATTATGATTAGCTCAAATCAAAATCAGATCATACATGATTAATAAAAATCATCCAGAGAGTCCTTGTGTGATTCAGACAGTATGAATTTTGGATCATTCTAGATGAATTAAACTTTATCC
>NW_021558562.1:0-272 GCF_001605985.2 Dendrobium catenatum
CCCAACGACACCAAGATCAACCCAATCCGAGCCCAACTGAGTCCGAATCAAGGACCCGAAGCGCTGTTATAAGGTTCAAACTACAATTTGAGTTACCAAACGGTCCTTGATTTTAACGAGCTTATACTCGAATTGAGTGGCTCGACGAGACGAATCCAACGAGCCCAAGATCGCTGAATTATTTCATCATTAAGGCCTCTAAATGTCCAACACAAGGTGCACGATCGAAGGGTTCGATATCGGCCGTCCATTCAAACCACTCCCTATTCGCC
>NW_021558563.1:0-403 GCF_001605985.2 Dendrobium catenatum
AAATCAATCAAGCTTACCTAACATTTATAGGTCACTGCTGCAGTGTTGGTATCCATAATTTTCCTTTTCCTTTTTCTTTTTCCAAAAAAGCAATATATTTATCACAATGTAAAAAAAATTAATGCCCAGGATTATTTCAATTTCATTAGATCAAATCCAATTCAAATCTAACTTGGGGTCCTTTCACATAGTTACAATTTTTTATAAAAGTGATTATAAAGTTGTTGTGAAAAAATTAATTTTTTTAAAAGATAGTGTCGAAAGTAGCTCCTTAGAACAACAAATTTTTGAAAGCGGTGAAAAAATAAAGCATATTCAAACAGCAACTATAATTAATATCTGAGAAGTAAAATAGCAAGAAAGCTGACTCAAACAACGCCGTAATTTAAAGCTCAACATAACA
>NW_021558564.1:0-226 GCF_001605985.2 Dendrobium catenatum
ATCATTATAAATCACTCAAACCTGGGTAGCCCATCAAAAAAATCCATGGTGACCTCCTCCCACACTCTATTTGGAAGAGCTAGAGATTGCGGTAATCATCCCGGAGCTATGGCCATATATGTGCCCATCTGTCACACCTTATATCTAGCCACCATCTCTTCAACATCCTTATGCATCCCCTTTCAATATAACTTAGCTTCCAACCTCACGTACATCTTCAGCACCC
>NW_021558565.1:0-205 GCF_001605985.2 Dendrobium catenatum
TATATATATATATAATTAAAATGCAACCAACAATGTTTTCCATCATAAAATAGGAGAAGATTTTTGTAATCTGGGTGCTTGAGCCTATGTTTTGTTGATTAGAAACATTATGGGAGTTTACTTAGTTTCTCGCACTTGTTATTAATTCTTATCTTTTTTATGTGTACAAATGCTTCAAGTATAACATATGCTAAGCACCACAGAA
>NW_021558566.1:0-230 GCF_001605985.2 Dendrobium catenatum
TCTTGCCTTGTGAACCCACTTAAAACCTTTGGATGGAAAGCTTCATTGATGCTTTCTATCGAAGATTCAAAGCGTATTTCGAAGGTTTAAATCGTATATTGGATATCAAATGATTTTCAAACGTGGCAGGCTTATAGTCAAATCGAGCGGTTCGACAAGACAAACCCAACGAGCTCAAGATTATCAAATTCTTATATTATGAAGATATTCAAATGCCCAATAAACGGTCC
>NW_021558567.1:0-370 GCF_001605985.2 Dendrobium catenatum
ACCACGCTACAAGAGCGTGTATAGGGCATTCCCACTCTGTTGTATGCGTCGCACCGGACTCCCTCCTAACGTGCTACGAGAGCGCGTATAGGTGGTTCGCCGGTCCGCAGCAAACACCGAAATGAGAATATGAGTTTTAGGTGATTACCCACCTCGTTGTAGGCGTCGCACCGGGTTTCCTCCCACCGTGCTACGAGAGCGCGTATAGGTGGTTTGTCGGTCCGCCGCAAACGACAATAACGAGAATCTGAGTCTTAGAGGTTATACCTTCGTGGATCGAGGCGGAAGAGAAGCAAGCATGCTTTTTTAATTAATGAAAACTAATTATTATTTATAATTAAGTATTAATTAAATTTTGTATTATAATTAA
>NW_021558568.1:0-219 GCF_001605985.2 Dendrobium catenatum
ACAGGACGTAACCAACTGACTTACGTTGGTTCAGTTCATCTTGGGACGAATAAGTTTCGTCCTGGGACGATTTTAAATAGAGAGGTTCGTCCCGGTACGAAAATTAATTTCGTCTTGTACGAACTCATACAAAGAGTTTCGTCCCGGTACGAAAATTATTTTTCGTCTGGACGAACATTGCGTGTGAGAATCCAGAGAGTTTCGTCCCGGTATGAAAAT
>NW_021558569.1:0-1463 GCF_001605985.2 Dendrobium catenatum
GGGGTAGCTAAGGAGAAATTTAGGGTAGTCAATTTTACTCAAGCAATAATTTTTTTGCCATGATCAAAAAGGGGGAGAATATTGAGATAGTTACAACTTAGTTTTTATTTTTTTAAGGAAAAATGAAAAGAAACCTATGAGCTCATGTTCCCTACTACTCATAAATACAAAACAACCTAAGTACAATCTACGGTGCACAAGCAAGGGCACCCAAACAATGGGAGCAATAAAGAATTGATGTTCAGCATGAGCTCCCTATTAAAAAAAAATTAGAATCTCATATACCCGCACAAAACGAAACCTCCAAAAGAGACAGCAAAACACAAGATCTATCCAAAAAACTAATAATCCTAAGAAAAGGAAAGAGAACCACTAGTATATCATATACTAACCAAAGGACTGCCAAAAAATAGGAAACACCAAAGTCCTCCCAGAATAACAAGCCATAGTAGAAAAAACCAAATGGAAACAAACAATGCCAACACAAAAGAAAATAGAATAACCCAACAAAATAGAGACAACCCAATAGATTGTATCCGGGAAGAAACAGCTCCCGAGCAAAGCAACAACAATACAACAAATCCAAAAACACCAGCACAGAAGAAATAAAGGAGGTGGAGGACCAAACATCAATCCACAAGCAAGAGGAGAAGCAGCACATGCAATCAGAGGATGGGCATATAGAGCATAGGTTATAGAGAATATCACATGAATCACAAGTGGAACCTTATGCCGCTCCATCCCACCAAAGAGCCCCAGCAAGCACCACCTCCCCCCAAAACCCCTTACAATACCAAACTGAAACTTGCCAAGGAACCACCACCAAAAAGCCAGCACCAACTCCAACC
The DNA here is from genome assembly GCF_001605985.2 of Dendrobium catenatum. NCBI lineage: Eukaryota > Viridiplantae > Streptophyta > Magnoliopsida > Asparagales > Orchidaceae > Dendrobium > Dendrobium catenatum. Next base: position 849 of record NW_021558569.1, read on the forward strand.
CATCAAAAACAACAACACAACCAGCAAAGATAATACATCAAAATAAGCCGAGATGACCAGCAACCAGCCTGAAAAGGGACAACAACCTCATCCAAAACACCACCAACCCAATAACCCCACAACTAGAAAACCTCAGCACAATCCCATTAATCCCACAAACCAAATGGCCAAACAACAACCCCATCCATAAAACCAACATCCCAAAGGCCGAATAACCAGCAAAAACTAGCACAATATAATTCTGAGGAAGGAGAGTAACAGAAAGGTTATACTTCAAATAAGAAATATAATCATTACTTAGCCCAGAACACCTAGCATGGCCCCAACACAAGCACTCCCAACCATAAAAAATAAGATAAAAAGCAAGTTAAAAAGTATCGTAGAAAATAAGGGAACGACAGCCAAGGCTGCAGTCAGGATACATAGAAAAACCTGCACCCCAACAAACGGCCAAGCAATAACCTAGAAAGAATAAGAGCACCCATGCCACATCTTGGTAGACCAAACCAAGGCCCAAGGATGTTAAGATAGTTGCTATTTGCATGCTTTACATTTTTGCAACTTTTGTAGTTTTGATTATTCCAAACATTATTGTTCAAATGTGTAGTTATCTCC
>NW_021558570.1:0-426 GCF_001605985.2 Dendrobium catenatum
AAATTATTTGATTTCAGTGTTCATTAAGAAGATTGTTTATTAAAAGTATTATTTATGAGCTCGACAAACTACTTGTTTATGGGCTCGATAAGCTTGTTCGTTTTTGGGCTTGATAAGCTTGCTTGTTTATAGCTCGTTTAAAGCTTGATAAATATAAAAAGAACCGAACTTGAACTTCCTTCATTTTAAATGAACTAAGCTTGAACATAAATGAAAAAGATTGAATAGAGCTCAAACATGCCCTTAGCAAACAAGCTCAAATAGGGGAAAACACATACTCAGCTCTACGTGGTTCATTTACATTCCTTGTATAATGGTAATATATGTATCAAAAACAGTTTTAATTAGATTTGATGATATCTTGATTTCACAGATACACAGAGAGTAAACCATGTCCAGGAACCCGGGTGAGTAATAAACAATAAC
>NW_021558571.1:0-546 GCF_001605985.2 Dendrobium catenatum
TGGGGAGAAAGAAGGCAGTGCCGACTCTTCCCAAAGTGCCAACCATTCCAAAAGGAAAGAAGCATGTACCTCATCTTGGAAGTGACACAGATGAAGATGATGTTACTCCTGCCAAATCTCGAAGAGTGTGCCAGTCAACGGATGAATGGAGTAGGCATGTTGAATTTTCAAATGATGATTATGACTACGACTCCATTTACATGAACACGGTGCAGAATGTGTTCTCTAGAAGAATTGACAGCCTATCAATTTCAGATAGTGTACTCGTAGTCACGCGTGTTCCCTTACAACATTTTAAAGAAATTATTCCGCGCGAGGTGCATAAAGTTGAAGAACTCGCCACTCTCTATCTGCCTCCCCGTAAAAATGGGATGCCAGGGAATGTGTTATATTCCACGGGAGTTCGTGAAGAGGAGAATCATGATTGGGATTGCATGATCCTCGACTCCGAGGAGTTATTTCCTACGAGGCTACCCAGATTCAATACCAAGAATATTCAAAGAATGCTACGAAAGCAAATCAATATCCCTACTACCAAACGACAGC
>NW_021558572.1:0-559 GCF_001605985.2 Dendrobium catenatum
TGATTAATTTTAAATAATTAGTCATTAAATAATAATTAATTATTATTAATTCTAATTAATTATTATTAGTTATAATTAACTTTACTAATTATTACGGTTAATCATAATGTTAAATAGAAAGTGAAAATGCCCTCCTCTTGCCTCGATCAGACGTCACCAACAACCCCGCGAATGTATGAACTCTCCAAAACTCAAAACCCTACTTCAATGTTCGTGGCGGATCGAAAAATTGCCCATATGCACGCTTTTATTGCGTGTGGTGGGATGGGACCCCGATGCGGCACCTACGGTGAGGCGAGGTCACTCATAAGTACCCCCAAGCGGGGGAAAAACAAACTGTCTTTTTAAACAGGTACTATCAAAGATCTCATGCACGCCTTTATTGCGCATGGTGGGAAGAAATATCACGGTCGCGGTGTCCTCGTTCGAGGGCACCTACCATACACTCCTTCATTGCGCGTGGTGGGAATGTCAAGTTTCTCGTAGTTTTTCCCTAAATGGGATAGACACCGGGAGGCTGCTGAAATTTCGGGTGAACACGAGATCGTACCTGGACTTG
>NW_021558573.1:0-277 GCF_001605985.2 Dendrobium catenatum
TGTTTTTTTGTGCTCTCCGATTTTTATTTTCTATTGGTCGGGCAATGAAGTGACTGGGGCTCATTTCTCCATTGGCATAGTTCATGACAGTCTTTGATGGAGATCTTTTGCTCGGTTAATATATGGTTTTTTGTTATTAAAAAAAAAACATTGAACAGTTTTAATATTTTTTTTCATTTAGGACATTTCTGACCGAGCCATAATTGTCCATTTGCAGCTTTAATGAGCGTAAGTTTAATACAACTCTTATTATATTTTGAAGTGAAAAATAGATTTT
>NW_021558574.1:0-246 GCF_001605985.2 Dendrobium catenatum
TGAAATTTGAAATTCAAATTTCAAATTTGAAATTTCGGATAGGTGGTTGGATGGTGGGTGGGAAAGGAAGTTGCCGGCAAGGAGGCCGGCCGGGGCCGTGAGGTGGTGGTGGCGGGCTTCTAAGGAGGAGGCGGCAACAAAGAAATTGGGTGAATATTCTTGAGGTGGAGGGGGAAGAAGATGAAAGACAACACGAACAAGAAGATACAATAACTTAACCACGAGCCGCGGACTCTTCCAACGACT
>NW_021558575.1:0-454 GCF_001605985.2 Dendrobium catenatum
GATGGAAATCAATGAAAAATATTCATTTCTCTTTACTGGCATTTGCTTTTCCTCTGTCTTTCCCGACTTCTTATTTCAAGAAGTTCTTCAATATATCATTCAATCATCCAATTAATATTCCAAACTTTCTAATTTATAGTCAAACTCAATCACTTGTGTCCATTGGCTTTTGTCATTCTGATGTTCAATTCAAATATAAGTTTTGCTAAAATCTGATTTTTAATTGCCCAAAAGTTAATTAGAAAAAAATTCCTTATCAATCTAAGTAAAATTCCTTAGAAAATATTAATAGTGTAAAGTGCTTGCATATGAAAGAATTTTAGAAGCTGATAAAAAAATGAAATATTTTTTTCTACAATAAAAGGAATGAGTAATTTCCCCTATTGTTCTTAACATCTACTTGAGTTTTCTTGGGCAGCATCAATCTACAGCTCAATTTAAGTTTTGTTTAGAA
>NW_021558576.1:0-263 GCF_001605985.2 Dendrobium catenatum
AGTTGACGGAGCGTGAGAGACTGATGTCAGTTGGGATTATAGAAGCAAATATTCTCCCCATTCTCCCCATTCGCACGGTTTGAGCGAAAGAAACCGAGAGGGAGCGGACGGTAGGGGCGACGAGCAAGGGAGATCGAGCGGCTCCGGCGGCGGTTTCCGGCGGCCAATCTTGGGGAAAATCGTAGGGGAGACTAAAGGAAGTGAAAGGTATGCAATAGAACTAGGTTTTTCCCTCTCATTCTCAAGATTTTTGGATGAGAAGA
>NW_021558577.1:0-432 GCF_001605985.2 Dendrobium catenatum
ATAGACATGAACCGGTCTAGGATGGACCGGTTCAGGTCTAACAGAAACCTTATCCTCCATAAGCAAGTGGGCAGAATTAATAATGTTCACATAAGAAAATTAAATATCCAAATACTTTGATGATGCTCGCATCGATAAAAAACATTAATTGGATGGAACCTTATTTTCAAAAATATTTTAAAACCTCGTAGCAAATCACTTTGGGTTTAAATAACAATAATGGACAAAAAAATCTTTAAAAAAATGATAAGTCAAAAGATCTATAAATAAAAACATACTTATAAAACATAAAGCAAAAATCATCCACTCTCCAAAATTATTTGAAAATGGTGATAAATTTGATGATAATCTTAGCTAACAAAAAGCAAATGTCTTGTAAAATGTAAATGATATCTTGCTAATAAGGACGTAGCAAGTATAATATGAATGATG
>NW_021558578.1:0-273 GCF_001605985.2 Dendrobium catenatum
TGTATGTAAATTGCATATGTGTTAACACTTGAAATATTGTACATATGGCAATTCATGAATATTCATGTTAATGTTATATATTATAAATGCATGTTAAAAATATAATTTCTGCATGTGCATATCATGTCATCATGAAAGTTTTCATATGAGAGATATTAAGTGCACTATATGTAATGTAATAACGCCTCTCTCAATTTCTGCTATGCTCTATTCTATTTTTATTTATACCCTCCACTTGCCTCGTGCAGATGTGGGATGATCATGGGATACATA
>NW_021558579.1:0-229 GCF_001605985.2 Dendrobium catenatum
TATATATATTTTTAAAGTTGTTATAGAAAATAGTAAGAAAACTATTTCAAAAGAAGCCGTAATATACAATATCCACTACTGTAAAGGAAAAATTATTCTATGCGGACATCGGAAGACGTCCGAAGGTGAATCAGAGCATGACATATCACTTTTTGATGTGTGTATCGCATGACATGATGTGATCTGATTCGTCTTCGAATGATCTAATATTCGCACAAAATAATTTGTT
>NW_021558580.1:0-322 GCF_001605985.2 Dendrobium catenatum
GCTCGTCCGACCGCGACCGCGACCGACAAAGGTTCTCCGACCGCCGCCGATGAAACTTCTCCGACCGCCGACCGGCACTCCGACGTCGGACCTCGCTGACCCAGTCCGACCCCAAACCGACCGCCGACTTCAAGTTTTCAACCCTAGATTTCTATTTTAAGGTATATTTTATGTTTATTCTTTGATTATTTTTTCTCACTAGAAATAAGCAAGTGTTAGAGTTATTTTGGATTATTTAGATAGTAAATGTTGTAATAATTTTGATAGATTTAAATTTTTGTGAACTACTTAAGGTCCTATTGTTTCTAAAAAATATTGTTGA
>NW_021558581.1:0-287 GCF_001605985.2 Dendrobium catenatum
TATACAGCCACTAGGAAAATTTTCACTGGTTTTAGAGATCATTGACATTTAATTAATTTTCCTAAATTTAAGCCTTAATTAAGGTTTAAAACTTCCAAAAATGTAATAAATCAAGATTAAACCTAAAAAAATACAAACAACCCCTCTTACTGACCATATTTGAATCCTTAATCAATGAAAAATACAACCAAATTTATTTGACAGCAATTCTGCAATTAAATTAATTTTAATTTAAAACCCATATTTAATTAAAATAAATAATTAATAATAATTAAAAATTCCAAAAT
>NW_021558582.1:0-267 GCF_001605985.2 Dendrobium catenatum
TGAAGGGTCTTCTGTAGAATGTGAAACTTAGCATACTGAGATTTAATTAGATATGCAAGTTTACAACATTTATAAAGATCTTAAAGAATTTGACTTGACCCTTTTGCTCTACCAATTAACTTGGAGGCAAAATGTCAAAGCCCGACTTGGACAACGGTTTCCTCGCTCACCTCTCTGTTTGACATGTCTTTTTGATGTTGGCCACACTCACCCAAGAATGAAATGGGTAGAGGTACCAACGAAAGAAGGGTAGTCAAAACTACCGAT
>NW_021558583.1:0-309 GCF_001605985.2 Dendrobium catenatum
ATTGAATGAGCTCAAGCGAAGATGGTACCAATTTGGCAAATTTGAAATTATCACCACAGCTCCTAACTCATTCATTTGTTTGTTTCAAAGCTCAGAGGCCCGAGACGCCGTTCTCATGAGCGGGCCGTAGATCATTGCCGGTAACATTATTGGCATGGATAAATGGTCGGCTCATTCTTCTCTCAACTCGCTACATGGGATGCATTCTCCGATTTGGATTCGCCTACCGCAACAACCACTTATGTATTAGGATGTGGATAATATTAATAGAATGGCCAATATGCTCGACGAACCCTTTTGTGTTGAGTC
>NW_021558584.1:0-220 GCF_001605985.2 Dendrobium catenatum
ATGCATACATTTTATAAGATATAAAAATATCATCATCCGTGTCAATAATTTGTGAACCCATAAAATAATGTAATAACCCGAAATCAATCATATCAAATTTTTTCATCATATCAACCTTGAACTTTTCAATCAACACTTTGGATGATTCGGAGTAGATAATATCATCAACATAAACACAAACAATAAATAAATCATCGTTTTTAGCTAATACATATAAGGT
>NW_021558585.1:0-218 GCF_001605985.2 Dendrobium catenatum
ACTATTAGGAGATTTTTCTTTCAAAACTTCAAGCACTTCTTTTGCAATATTCTTAATATCACTTATTATTTTTTCCACATAATATTAGCATTCTCATGTACAGACAAAATCTTAAGATATAAAATATTATTCTAAAAAATACTTTTGTTAATATTCTTTAAATGCCCTCATATAATCCTAAAAATCATTTTACTCTATTTTTTATTTTCTGCCTATTT
>NW_021558586.1:0-398 GCF_001605985.2 Dendrobium catenatum
TAACTGACTATTTATTTGACAGTAATGATTAATTGCTAAGTTATTTTATATTAAAATTTTGTTACAATTAATGTTTCTAATATTTCTTATTTTTTCTTTGCAGATTGGTTTAAGTGAATAGCCTAACAAAGGATTGATCAAAAAAATTTTTAATAGGCACAACAAGAAGATAACACTATAGGAAATTGTCGGAGCTTCCAGTAGAAACCTATATCCTAGAAATTTTGGCATTCAATTTGACTATTTATTTGACAGTAATGATTAATTTCTATGTTATTTTATATTAAAATTTTGTTACAATTTATTTTCAAATATTTCTTATTTTTTCTTTGCAAATTGCTTCAAGTGAATAGCCTAACAAAGGATTGATCAAAAATTTTTTTAATAGGCACAACAAG
>NW_021558587.1:0-273 GCF_001605985.2 Dendrobium catenatum
AAAGATATACATGATACGATTTGAGATAAAAATGAATACAATCGTCATATAACATTGAATTAAATCTACACATGCTTGTGATTGGAGTATAAAACTAAAGACATCACATGGCTTAGTTATAAATACTTGCACCTACACGATGTCAAATGTGTACATATGTGTTATTGTAATATACATAACCTATTCATGAATTATGCTTACAAATTATATGTTATAATTAAAGCATAACACAACTATTAACCCGATCGAATGCTTGAGTTAAATACATTGGCA
>NW_021558588.1:0-573 GCF_001605985.2 Dendrobium catenatum
AGCCACAGGTTGATTTCTAATCAACCTGAGTTTCTTCAGTTGGAACATTAGTAGTTGATTCTCAAAACAAGAAGTTATAAGGAGGTGGAAATGAACAAGGTGGGGAGAAAGTAGGTGGCGATGGTGGAGTTTATAAGAAATATGGTAAGGAGTAATTTCCAAGGAAATTAAGGTAAAACAAAAGCTAACATTTTATCAGTTATACAATTTCTTGGCAATGTAGTTGGATTAAATTCAAAAGGAGGTGTTGACATGTAACTGTAATTCACACAAGACTCCTACTCGACTGGCTCCGGCTTGCATGATATAACCCATGATCCTGTGATCATGTAACTACCTGCACACATATCACAAAATAACGAAACCATCCACATGCAGCAGGAGACGCTCTCAAACACACATGAATACAAAGTGAATGAGCAACGGAAGAGGAAGGGTATTTGACACATACCTTGATGCCGAAACGGCATACAATCTCCCACCAGACTTGATTTGCTGCTCTGGCCTTTGACTATAACCTCGCTGGCCATCATCCATTTCTTCTCCTCCTTATGCGTGACCACCTTTATCAGT
>NW_021558589.1:0-324 GCF_001605985.2 Dendrobium catenatum
AGCTTTCGGTTGTGGCCAGCCGTCCAGAGAGCATTCTCTGAAGTTCCATTTATTTTGAAAATAATTGTAAACGATACTCTCAATAAGAGTTTGATCTTCCACCAAATCACCATCTTCATTCTTAATTTTGAAAATGTAATTTCATTCCTTCTAGCATTTGCAAAGGAATGAAAAAACTTTGAATTAAAGTCTCCATCCTTTAACCATTTAGCCTTCACTCTTTGTCTCCACCATGAATTTAGCTGGGCTAAAGTGCAATTTAACTCATTAATTTTGGATCTAAGAAGTAATACCTTTGTTTCGGAAAGGCTTCCATTCCCAGAC
>NW_021558590.1:0-1033 GCF_001605985.2 Dendrobium catenatum
AAATCTTGTGTGAGAGTGTTACTATGAGGACGCATGCATGTATGCTGATAGCGAGCATATGAGATGACTATATGTATGCAAGTGAATAATAAAGAGATTAATGAATGTGAAACACCACCCCAAACTTCTTCTCCTAACTATAAAATGAATAAGATTGTGATGTTTCATATGTATGTATTTATCACCTACATTCATGATATATGTACATTAAATTAATTCTTTTAGAAATTTCCCATAGCTCACATTGAACTTCAAAATCAAGAAAATGAACTAACACAATAAAGACATGGCTTCTCAAGTGTGGAAGGGGAAATTGAATGGGCAAGTACAATCAACTGAAACAACACAAAGAAAGAGGGTTTCAATTTGATTTATGCATACTAATACTAACATATAAGAAGAAACCTAAAATCTATTATATTTTTCACTTAAGGATTTGTCTACGCTGATTGAGCTACCCAAACCTGCAAAGGATGATCTGAATACAACTGATTCATTTAAAAATTAATTGAATAAAATGTATGATCAAATCTTGACTTTACTAATGGAATATAAATTAAATATAAAATAAATCACTACAGAAGCTACTTTAGAGCATAACAGGTTCCGAATAATAGGTTCGGAGCAATAGAAAGAAGAACAAAGAAGGATCCTCACCTTCGCAGCGAACTCCCAACGACACTTCCGAGCAACGAAGGCGAAGAAACAAATTCCAAATAACAGGTTCCGAGCAAATAGAAACAAGAGCAAAGAGGGATCGTTAGCTTCGCAGCGAACTCCCAACGACACTTATGAGCGACGAAGCCGAAGAAGCAGCCACTCCGACAGGACTAACGAAAGTGAAGAAGCAGCGACTATTTCAGTATCAATTTTACAACCAGCTACGAAGAAGGATGTAAAAAAACGAATGAGTTAAAAAGGCAGAAAGCGAAAGAGATTAGAAGAATGTATGCTTACGGATTTAAATGGTGATCCATTCGTCAAGGTACCTTAGTGCTGTGGGTCTCCGAAAGGATTCCGCTAGTGTGGTTCG
>NW_021558591.1:0-2607 GCF_001605985.2 Dendrobium catenatum
GTCAAGCACACCCTGATGCAGCCCCCTACATTGCGACGATGACGATGTGATGCTAAAATTTACACTAAAATGAATGACTCGGACAAAATTTAAAAAAAAAATGAAATCTAACTTAATCCAAAAGTCAACAAAATAAAAAATGCACAACATCTTAAGTTCTAAACATTTAAAAGCAAAAAATGAACGAAAATCAAAACATAATAAAATAGAACTTAGAGTGAACTTGCAGAATCGATTACTCACTACCAAACACAAACTAGAACTTTAACCCTTAACTACTAGTTCGCTCGTGCATACACAAGTCCCTCGAAAACATATGCTCCATGAACTGAGATATATAAAAAACATGAACTATGTTCAGATTCTCTATTTATTACCCAGAAAAATGATCCCCTTGTAAACTCACAAAAAAACTCCAAGCATAAAATGACAAGGAAAGGGGACACGAGCACACAAGTGGCCTTAAGTAGCATACACGTCAGTTGTTAAAGTCAAGAGACTCCTGCATGTCCCGACACTAGTTTATTTTATGGATTTCAGTGCATAAAAAAAAGTACCCATGACGTCCTTATTAGCAGGCGAGAAATTTGTTTGAATGAAAATAAATACCTGATACCGCCTCTCTTGGCATATGGGAAAATGTATTTGTAAGAAAATAAGTACCCGAGATTGCCTTTCTTAGCAAGCAGGAAAATATGTTATAAATGAAAATAAGTATCAATGGTCGTTTTTCTTGGCAGGCAAGAAAATTTATTTGCTTGAAAATAAGTACTTTCGCTTATATTGGCAAGCGGGAAAACTTGTTTGTATGAAAATAAGTACATGTGACTGCCTTTCTTGATAAGCAAGAAAATTTGTATATACGAACATAAGCACCCGGCATCGCCTTTGTTGACAACCAGGAAAATTTGTTATATATGAAAAACTAGGTACTCATAACCACTTTCTGGTAGGCAGATAATTATTATGATTTATAAATAGGTACTTGAAGACCCATGACTGTGCTTCTTGGCAGACAAGAATTAAAAATGTTGACCAAAATATCACCTAACACCTACTGTGACTACCTTTTTTAGTAGGCAGAAAAGCTCAGCACACCACAATGCAGCCCCCTACATAGGGACAACCCAAGGTGCTGCAGAAATTTACAGTAAAATGTATAACATGGAAAATTTTAAAAAAATTTAAATCTAACCTAACTGCTAAGTCAACAAAATAAAATATGCACAACATCTTAAATTCCAAACTTTTAAATGCAAAAATGAACGAAAATCAAAACATAATAGGATAGACATTATAGTGAACATGTAGAATCGATTGCACTCTACAAAACACAAAATATAACTTACACCCTTAACTCCTAGTTCACTAGTGCACACACAAGTCCCTCGGAAAGACATACTATGTGAACTAAGATATGTAAAAAGATAAGCTAGGGTCTGGTTCCCTATTTATAACCCAAAAAATTGATCTCCTTGTGAAACTCAAAGCACAAAATGATAAGGAAAGAGGACACAAGTGCAAAGGTGGCCTTAGGTAGCATGCACGTCAGCTGTTAAAGTCAAGAGACTCGTGCATGCCCCGACACTAGTTTATTTTATGTGTTTCAGTGCATAAAAATAAGTACCCATGACTTCCTTGCTTGGCAGGCGAGGAAATTTGTTTGAATGAAAATAAGTACCTGAGGCCGCCTTTCTTAACTTGCGGGAAAATTTGCTTGTAGGAAAATAAGTACCAAGGATCGCCTTTCTTAACAAGCAGGAAAATATGTTATGAATGAAAATAAGTCTCGGTGGTCAATTTTCTTGGCAGGCAGTAAAATTTGTTTGCTTGAAAATAAGTACTCTTGATCGCCTATCTTAGCAAGTCAGAAATTTTTTTTGCATGAAAATAAGTACATTAGACCACCTTTCTTAGCAAGTGGGGAAATTTGTATGTATGAAAATAAGTACTCGTAATCATCTTTCTTCGCAAGCCGGGAAATTTGTTATATATGAAAAACTAAGTACCAATGAACACTTTTTCTGGTAGGTAGAATAATATTATGCTTTATAAATAGGTAATTAAACACCCGTTACTTTCTTTTTTGACAAACTAGAATTGAAAGTTTCAATCACGGTGTCACCTAACACATATTGTCACTGCTTTTTTGTCAAGCAGGAAGGCATAGCACACACAATGCAGCTCCCTACGTGGGAACAACGCCGGGGTGTTGCAAAAAATTATACTAAAATGAATAACTTAGACAGAATTTTAAAAAATTAAAAACTAACCCAATTCCTAAATCAACAAAAAATGCACATATTAAGTTCCTAACTTTGAAAATAAAAAATGAATGAAAATTAAAACATAAGAGAATAGAACTTACAATGAACTTGTAGGAGAATTGATTTCTCTCTAGCAAGCACAAACTAAAACTTTCACCCTTAACTCCTAGTTTGCTCGTGCACACACAAGTCCCTTAGAATCACACGATCCGTTAACAGAGATATGAAAAAAGCTGAACTAGGGTCAGATTCCCTATTTATAACCTAGAAAATTGATCGCCCTCGTGGAACCCGCTAAACCAAACTCAAAGCACAAATGACAAGGAAAAGGGACACGGAT
>NW_021558592.1:0-21807 GCF_001605985.2 Dendrobium catenatum
CTTAACTACCTAATTACTAGACTCAACAATATGTTCTATCATAGAGATGAATGCTGAATGACTAACCTCTTTCCTCTGTCCATGCCTAGTTCTTTCACCTTTTGAAGGCTCTCCTAAAATTAACTCTTTATGATGACTAGAAGAATATCTCCATTCTCTAGGAAAATCTTCCTGAGGTTCTACCCTTTCTAAGGTCATAGTCTCTACTCCTTGAATTGCCTCTAATTTATCTTCTTCAATTTTAGACTAAGAGGGCTTATCTGATCCATCAAATATTACATGGTTGGACTCTTCTACTACTAGGGTTCTCTTATTAATGATTATATAGGTCTTACCTACAAAAGAATAACCTAAGAGGATACCCTCATCAGACATGGGATTGCATTTTCCTAAAGGTAGTTTGTCATTAATCAAGATGAAGCACTAGCACCCAAAGACATATAAGTGTGAAAGATTCGGTGTCCAACTCTTAAGATAAGGAGTTCTATTCAGCTTAGATCTAATGTTTACCCTATTTAAGACATAACACGTCGTGATTATTGCTTCTGCCCAAAAATATCTAGGAATGGTGTACTCTGCTAGCTTCTACCAAGATTCTATTCTTTCTTTCTGCTATACCATTTTACTAATGTGTTCTAGGGGCTAAGAAATTATGCTTTATTCCTTTCTCTTGATAGAATGATTCAAACTTTTCATTTTGAAACTCTCCACCGTGATCACTATATATTGTTGAGATTTCACTTCCTTATTTTTGTTGAATCCAAGTGGAGAGTACCTTATATTCCTTAAATGACTCATTCTTATGTGTTAGGAATCTTACCCAAATGAATCTAGTGAAGTCATCTACAATTATAAATCCATAATTTTTTTCCACCTAGGTTGAGTGTGCTAACGGTTCCAAATAAGTCCATGTGTAAGATTTGTAAAAGCCTAGAGGTGATCACTTCTTTAATTGAATGAAAGGATGATTTGACTTATTTTCCTAGTTAACAAGCATCACATAAATAATCCTTAGTGAAGTTTAACTCAGGCACACCTCTAACTAGATTTTTCTAAGTGAAGTTTCTAAGTGTTTTCATACTAGCATGGCATAGTCTCCTATGCCATAGCCACGAGTCATCTACTATTATTTTTAAGGAAAAGGAATTTGAACTATCAATGCAATCAAGATCTAATATGTAAATATTATTCATTCGTTTTCTTTCTAAAATAAGTTTGTCATTTAAACTAATTAGGCATTTGTGATCAGACAGAAATTTAATGTAAAAATCTTTATCACACAATTGACTAATGCTAAGTAAGTTATGCTTCAAACTATCAAATAATAAAACATTTTCAATTAAAAAATTCTTATAATTACCAACAATACCTGAGCCTATCACTTTCCTGATAGTGTCTCCAAAAGTTACTTTGCCTCCTGTTCTGGTCTCTAATAAAATGAACTTCTTCATATCTCCAATCATTTGTCACTAGCAGCCACTATCCAGGTACCACATGCTCTCACTAGGTCTTTTGAGAGAGCATCCCTACAATTTCATTCAACGGTTAGATTTGGGAATCCAAGTGAGTTTGGGTTCCTCCTTATGCTTGCATGAATGAGATGTATGCATGCTATGCTGTGATGGATGCACTTTAGGTCTCTATACTAGGTGTGTTCTACGATGAATTGTGCGTGTGTGGGCTATGTGACCTAACATGCCGCAAGAGAAGCACCTAACACTGGAAAATGGTTTACTAATCTATGTGAGTGGTGTTGCCTCTTTCTAAAGTTTTGTGATGCATGAAGTGCTGGGGGTTTGCTAGATTGGGCTAATATGAGTGATGCATTTTCTTTTTTTAGTTCTTTGATTTTTTTATTTAAAAGTATTATTTTGATATGTCAATCCACGAACTTCTTTTTTTAACAAATGCTCATTGTGATCTACTTCTAATGCAAGTTTGTCTAGTTTGTGAAAAGCCTCTTCTAGTTCAACATGAGTGGTTTTCAAGGATTCATGCACTTCTGTTAGTTCAACATGCTTCTTATTTAATGCATCATACTCATCAAGAAGCAACATATGATCTCTATCTAAATCAAAATTTTCTTTAACTAAGTTAGCATGCTTAGTTTGTAAAGTGCTAAAATCAATATTAAGACTAGCATGCATCTTTTTCAATTTCCTATACGAGTTATGAATTTTTTCAGAAATAAGTAATAATTGTATGAAAGCTGACTTACCTCGTCTTGATCTGATTGATCAAGATTATTGTTAGCCATTAGACATAAGTTTGTTACCTCCTCCTCTACTTCTACTTCTGATGATTCTGAGGTAGAGTTGGCCCAAAAAGCTTTTTTGCATCTTCATCTTTCCTTTCTTATACTTGGCTTTGTCCTCGCCTTTTTTCTTAGTAGGTTGGCTCTTTAAGTTGGGGCAATCAGCTCAAAGGTGACCTGGCTTCCTGCAGAAACCACAAGCTTTTACCTTTATTCCACCTATTCTGATGACACCTTTATTTTCTTTTCAAAAAATTATTGAACTGTTTGTTAATCAAGGCTATGTCATCTTCTTCCTCCCCTGTAGAGCTTTCACTTTCTAAATTTTTTGCTTTTAATTCCACCGTCTGCTCCTTCTTTTCACCTGCATCACTTTGCCTTTGACACACCCCTTGCTCGTACGTAATAAGTGAACCAAATAAGTTATCAATAGAATAAGTGTTTATATCCTTAGATTCAATGATGGCAGTAATTTTTGCATCGTAGAATTTAGGTAAGCATCTAAGAATTTTGTTAACTTTTTCAAAATTTAAAATTTCTCTACCAAATGCATGCAAGGATGTCACAATTTGGGAGAACCTAATGTACATTTCAGATATTGTTTCGTTAGGTTTCATACAAAAGAGTTTAAAATCATGCAATAAAATGTTAAGCCTAGACTGTTTAAATTCATTAGTTTCTTTGTACGTGATGCAGTCTATCCCAAATCTCCTTAACAGTAGCACATGTAGAAACTCTCATGTAATCCTCAGACTTTAAGGAACAAAACAAACATTTTAAGCACTTCACATTCAATTTAGTTAATTCTCTATCCTTAGTACTCCATTTAGTAAAAGGTACTTGAGTTTTCACTCTATTCAAAGTTTTAAAAGGTGCAACATAACCATCATTGACTAACATCCACATGCACTAATCAATAGACTATAAAAAGTAGACATTTTAATTTTCCAGAAATAAAATGGGATATTGTCAAAAAGAGGTGGACGGGTTATTGAATAACCCTCCGCGGTATTACGATTACCAACATGTGACATGATCTTTTTTCAAGTTTTTCTAAAAAAGTATTTTTTAAACCCTGCTATGATACGAATCAAAGTTACTAGATGCGCCAAGAGGAGGAGGGGTGAATTGCGAAAAACTTGTTGCAATAAAAATCCTAAACAAGAATTCTAATAATTTTTTTAATTTTTAAATTTTTAACAAATTCGGAAACAATTATTTAAACACAATTTGCAACAATGAAATTCTTTTTCTTTCACAATTATCACCATGTAATGTAATGAAAATAAAGTGCAAGTAAAAATAAAAAGTGATAAGGAAAAAGCACACCAGAGTTTTATAGTTGTTCGGTCAAACCATGACCTACGTCCACTCCCCGAAGTCCTCCACTCCAGGAATTTCCCTACAAAACTATAGTTCTCCTTTTGCCCCCCTCGGCAAGGCAAAGAAGCCCTTACAAGACTCACTTTCAATAACCCGATGTTGCGGAGTACTAAGCACTTTTCTCACCCTCCTTGCAACGACAGTGTAACTTCTCATTTTTCTCCCTCCTGGAGAAGGCAGACACCTTCGAGGACACAGATGTAGAATAGTCTCCCACCTCAGAGAGCCTCCCACAAGTTCTTCTCGAGCCATAGGAGGAGAAAGATGAAGCAAGAACGGAGCAACCGTGTGATCTCCCTCACACTACTTCTCCCTCACCATGCTCACCCTCTCCTTCCTCTCTCAAACTCCAAAAACTTCTCAAGATCTATCTCCCAAGGATTCCCTCTCTAATAATGTTCCCCTCTTCAGTCACATATTAAAAATATAACTATTTTAATACTTCAAAATGAGCTCTAAAATCCCTAAAACTTTCAAAGTAGTCGTTATTATCGTACAATACGATTTACCATCATATTATACGATTTATATAATAGGCTTCATCCTGGTACGAAGGTTTAAAAATATTCCAAAAACTTATAAATATAGTCACACAGTACAATTTACATTCATTCGGTACGATCATCAACTCTTCTGTTCATACACGATGATAGCCGGGACGATCAAAACTCATCTCTGTACATCGTACGGTATGACCTACTTCATATAGTATGAATAGTCAAAATCAAGCCATCGTCCAAGATGAAGTTAGGGATGATCAAAACTCGTCTCTATACATGGTATGGTATGATATACATCGTACAATACGATTAGACAAAAATAAGAGATCATCTAGGTTGAAGTTCAGGATGATCAAAACTCGTATATGTTCATCGAATAATACTAACATGTTCATACATTATGAGTACCAATCATTGATAAAAACCTTAATTTATTTCACTAATCACAGGTTAATTTAAGTAAGTATTCAAAATAAATCATACAGTACAAACTAATTCATATAGTACAAATGAATAATAAACTTAAACTAATCTGGTGGCTAGGGTTTTGGATTAGTAACACATCGTATAAGATGATACAAATCGTACAGTATGAAGTGTTCACAAAAATATGATTCAACCAGATCAAATCATACAGTACGATATAAATTCGTACAGTACGATCAACATAAAAATATATATATTTTTTAAAACCCTCCCCCCCCTTTGTGTGTGCATGGTTGCTCAGACTTACATGCAGTTTGTGGCCAGACTAAAGAAAAGAGAAGTTAAAATAAATAAATAAAAAAAATTATAATGATACAGGCTCACACTCCTACTCTACCCAGTCTTGAGTCTTCCTGTTGTCCTGCGTAACTTGTGATCTTCCTAAAATGTTAGTACTCTCAGAAAATAGCAAAAAATAAAGATACTTTATGAATAGTAGTTCAGGCGACATTGTTTGTCCTCATCAAAATCTCAAACTCGGGGTCATGGATCGCAACACTAAGAGTTATAAATTTTCATTTATGGGTTAAAAAAAAAATAAATGGCTATTGAAATTCAAATCATAAAAATTTTGAGCTCATTATGACATGGTTCAGTGCATTCTAAATGATATTTAGGGTTTGTTAAAGGATGTCCCAAAATTTATTGGGATCTCCATGCATGTAATGTGGTTTAAAGGGGTAAAAGGGCAATTTTTTCAACCTAGGTTGACATTGTCAACCAAGGTTGACCAGGGCTTGGGATTTGGATCAATACACTACAAAATAGATTTTGGATATGTAGTAAAAGATTGCATAACTTGGTTTGAATGGTCATGGAAGAGGTTTAAGAAAAACTTTGTTCTGAAGGTTAAGATATTTTTATTTTATGTTCAACTATGGTATACCAAGATTCAATGCTAGTTTAACACATCATGCTAGTGATGATGGTCTTGATTAATGAGTTTGGAGAGGCCTCCAAGAGATAAAAAATCTTAATATGTCATGTTTAGTGGCATATACAATAAATATTTGATGGTTTTACATCCTATGGAGATGGTTTTAGCTTCAAGGGTTAAGATTTTTTAAATTCCTTCAAAGTGTTGTGGTTGACCCTAGGGACATGCATAATCAATATCATTAGGTTTTAGTGCAAAAGAACTTTCTTCAAAAATAAGTTTTCGATGAAGGGTTTAAGGCTTAGTTTTTAGAATGGAATTTGGAATATTGAATTATTAGTGAGTTTAATTAATGGATTTGATTGAAATTTGGTTTAGTTAATGATTTAAGGGAACATAAAGTGTGAATTTCTAGTATCATTTACAATCATCTATGATCTTCAGTGATTGAATACGTGATCAACTGACTATCACTGGGCACTTTCAAATAAAGTATTAAATGGTTTTTTTAGATTTTTGTTTTGACTTGACCATTAGAGATTAATTGTTGATGGAATTTTATCTTTTTATTGATCATATCACTAATAATCATTTTATATTATCAAGTGGTAGATTAGATGATAAAGTAATAGTTAGGGGTGACTATCAAGTAATGATTTTATGTGTCAATGTTTAAGGCACTATGCCAATACTTAGAATAGAATTTTATTTAGGGTTTGAAATATGGTTCAATGATTGATGTATGAAGGAGGAATTTTTTGTTTAGAAAAAATAACCTCATTTAAAAATGAGGTCAAAAATAGTATTAGATTACGCTTTTCAGCATCATAGTGCTCAACTTTTATAACACTACAGTGGAGCAGTTGCCAAATTGAGGAGCCATGTAACCTCAACAAAAAAAGATACCAGGAAAATCTTTAATCATGTCAGGTTAGCCCAACATTGCAATATAGAAACACCAATAGTATTGAGGCTCTATTTATTCTTATACTGCCAAAATGTTAACATTTTTGTTGTCTCAATGCTTGATGCTGTTTCTATACTTTTATAAATAGTTTTTCAATTCTTTTATTAAAATAGATCTATCAATCTCAGTGAAATCTTGGTGTTTTCCTTTAGTTCCCTATTAGAGTAAAATCTAAGGAGAAAAGTGAAAGATACTTTTGGAGATCTTAGCTTTTATTTTGTACGAAATTCTATTTTGAGAGGAAAAAATGTTGCAGCTCGAGCTTCTATTTTGGGAGGAAAAATTTTTGTAACTTGAGCTCATGAGTTTATATTTTTAATGATAACAAACATTGTGGTTCACATCCTACTAAATTTTCAGGAACACCATGCACCATCAAATGAAGATTTAATGGTCAAGATTGTGTAAAATATATTAACTATAACAATTTTTGTAATATTCATTGATGCATTTTTTATTTCTTCAATCAAGTCTTGTAAGGATGTATGCTTTCTTGGTAACCATAGATACACACACTCAAGGGTAGTGAGATTGATTCAAAACCAGAAGTTTAATGTTTGAACTAATTGTACTGTATAATTAGCTCTTCTAAGTAATCATGATGGATGATTTAGATCATCCAGAATGATTAGTTATTATCATAAAAATTGTCGTAAATTATAATTTAGGCAAGTTTTGATTTTTAACTTTTTTTTCTAATTATCTAGGACAATGTACATCATATTTGATGATCTATGTCAATCATGCCTAAATTGATCACATGATTAAGGGACTAATTTTGGTTAATTTATTCAAATTGATCATCCAGGATGATCAGTGAAGATCGTACTGGATGACCCAAGAGGTACAGTAGTTGATACTTGATCATCTGAGATGAAATAACATAATGTTTCTTCTAATCATCTTAGATGATCCCCAATATCATACTGGAAGATCTTCATAAAATTGAATTGATCATACTCACTATTTGGAGAACGTCCAAGACTATCAGGTAAAATTTTACACATAGTACCAAAAATTTTTTTGATTATAATGGATGATCTTTGCCACTAGAATTGAGTTTCTAGTGTTTTTTATGCTCTCTATTTAAGCTTTCCATGAATAAAATTTAAGAGTCTTTTGCATCCACTGTATCTTCATTCTTCTGGAGAAAACTTAAAGGGAAAACTTAAAAGGGAGAGAGCAAAGGGTTGAGTTTGAGAGGGAGAAGATCTTTTAAGTGGATTTTAAGGGAGTGTGGAGAGGATTTCACATGGTTTCTCTAGCAACCTTGCACCTCAGTACTATCGGATTAAAGGTTCATCTTGAGGGAAGGTTTAGAAAGTATAATATCTCTTTGGTGTTAGAGGACCAGACTGCTCAGCTGTATTAGGGAAGGGGAAAGGGATTCATGGTTCTCTGCTATCTCCTGGTGGGAGAAAAGGAGTCAAGGTTCTTAGTCTGTGAAAGGAGTTTTGATCCTCTGCCACACAGGGTTGGTGGAAAGATTTTGTAAGGGCTTCTCTGCCTTGCTTTTGGGACAAAAGGAGATACACTAAATGGTTTTAGTGCAAAACCTTGAGGGTCCCTTTAGGAGTGCAAATAGGTCAGGTTGGATCAAAGAAGATTTAAGTTATCTAAGGATCAATCCCTATCGACCATTGTGTTCTGCTCTCCCATGGAGATTCTTTGGAGATTTCGGGCTTACGTTCTAAAGCTTACTTTCGTTCCTATGCAATCTAGTTTGGCTTCTCTTTTTTTCATTTATAATCCTTGGCTTTCATTCAATCCTTCTAAAATTTCATTTGAGCTTCTTTTATATTTTTTTATCATCGGGAGATGACGACTCCATCGTCATCCATCCCTCCTATAACTTCCATCCGTGATGGCTATTTTTGGTCCTTCAACGATGTTTTTTCTAGTTCTTCTTCCTCTGCTCCTAAGCTCAACTTTAGAGGACCAGACTGCTCAGCTGTATTAGGGAAGGGGAAAGGGATTCATGGTTCTCTGCTATCTCCTGGTGGGAGAAAAGGAGTCAAGGTTCTTAGTCTGTGAAAGGAGTTTTGATCCTCTGCCACACAGGGTTGGTGGAAAGATTTTGTAAGGGCTTCTCTACCTTGCTTTTGGGACAAAAGGAGATACACTAAATGGTTTTAGTGCAAAACCTTGAGGACTGCTCGACTCCTATGTTCGATGAATTGATGGTTCTCAGTTAGCTTCCCTGTTTTCTCCTACACTTATTGGTAAATTTCTTTTGCATAGACATAATTTGGATGTTATCCAAAAATCTTTCATAATCTTGAAACTATCGGGTTCTTTTCACGTTGGCTTGCTGAATCCTCATCATGTTGCAATTCAATTGATAAACATCTTTATTATAGTCACATCTTTGCTAGAAGGTCCTAGTATATTCAAGATTATCAAATGTATTTTCTCAAATGGACGCCAAAATTTGATATGAGGGATGAATCACTTATTGCACCTGTTTGGATTTCGTTCCCTAAGTTGAGACTTCATTTTTTTAATTCACAAATCACGTTTGGTCATGCGTTGATTTTTGGAAGACCTTTACAAATGGATTAAGCCACTTCTTCTATCTCTCATCCATCCATGTCTCGTATTCTTGTGGAAAATGATGTTTCTAAGAAACATCTGAGTGATGTTTGGATAGGTTCTGAGCTGAATGGTTACTTCCAAAAAGTTGAATTTGAAAATTTGCCTATTTTTTCCTCTCACTGTAAAATGCATGGTCATGGTGTTAATGAATGTTTTAGGTTGCATCCTCATCTTCGTAAAGTTAAAGCTGTGTCCATATAATCTCAATAAAATGATGGACCTCTTATCAAGAATGTTTGTTTTCCTTCTACTAAGATTGAAGGATATAATTCTAAGTTTGGTGATGCTCCTTTACCTATGCTTATTGACCCTACCGCCCTTCAAACCAAACCCATTCATACCTATTCGGATCGTACCATTGTGGATGCTCCTCCTAGTGTGCAGGTTAATGCTATTAGTACATTGGCCTATTGTCCTAATGATTTTGACAACTCAGACAACCAAGAGCCAACTGACTCTTTCTCTCTCTCTCTCTCTAAATATTGCTAACTTTGAATTATTAGTTATGGATTGTTTATTGAATACTAAAAAATCCTCAAATATTGATGTTTCTTTATGTTATGTTCATGGTCAAGAGGATGTGTTTAGAAATGAAAGTAATAATATTGGGGCCTAATGAAAAGGCCTTGGTTTAAAAAGAAAATATTGAACTTGGCCTTAATCGTTATGCTAATAACAATGAAGAATTATTAGAGGAAGGTGAGCTTCCTCAAAAGGGTAAGGAAAAGGATTTGATTATTGGCTGTAAGTCTCCCTCTACCTTTGAACATAATTATGGTGTTCTCACTGATACTTATGAATTGGAATTTTTGCTAAATACTTTGCTAAAGATGATAATAATATTAGTTTTATTAAATCTCAAAGTAAGCATGGTAGGAAGAGCAAGAACTTCATTTTACAATCGAGTAGAAATACCCATTCACAAACTAGTCGTTAGCTTTGTTCTTTATGTTTAAATCAATTATTTGAAATGTCAGGGGTCTTGGGTGTTCTTCTTGTTTCTTGCGGGTGAAGAATTTATGTCGCATTCATGGTATTTCTATTCTTATTTTTCTTGAATCGCTTGTCAATGTCTCTTTTTACTTAATAATGATAGATTTCTAGGTTTTAAGGATGCTACTGCTATTTGATGATTTGATTCATATTGATATTCTTAGTAATTTTGCTCAAGTGCTGCATTGTAAGATTGAAGTTTTAAATCTGAATTGTTGTGCTTCTTTCATTTATGCAACCTCTTCTCGTGGGAATAGAAAAATTCTTTAGGCGTAGTTATCTACCTTTCATAGCATTTGTCAATTACCTTGGTTGGTGGGTGGTGATTTTAACACCATCTCTAATCCTTCGGATCCGATTGGGGGGTCCTCAACTATTTTGCGTTATAGAGAGGACTTTAATAATATGATTATGGATTGTAATCACATTAACATTGGCTTTTTGGTAATAAGTTTACTTGGAATCGAGGCCAATTATGGGAAAGGCTTGATCGTATTTTATTTAATGATAACTGGCTTAACTCCTTTAGTTCTATTTATGTTGAGCAATTTAGTCGTACACTTTCTAATCACTCTCCTTTACTCCTTGCTCTTAATATTAGACAAGTGAATTCTTTTCCTCAATTTAGATATCAAAATATGTGGCTTCCGCATGACTCTTTTCTAAGTGTTGTTCAAGATAATTGGAATGCCCATTTGCATCCTTATAACTCTATTATGGGCATGAACAGACTTTGGCTCAAGTTGAAAAGACTTAAATAACTTTTAAATTGGTGGAAAAATAATGTTTTTAAAAACATTTTTACTAATATTTTAAATGTTTAAGAGGGTGTTAATAATGTTAAGATTAACTGTCAGATCTTTCCATATGATGCTAAGTTCTCTTTACCTAGAGAGGCTAAGGCTAGTATCTTTAAACTCCATACCCCAGAGGAAATCTTTTGGAAACAAAAAACTGCTACTAAGAATCTAGTGGAAGGTGATAATAATAAAAAGTATTTTCATGCTTTGGTCAAATGGAAACATGCCTCGAATTCTATTAATAAAATCAAACGTGAGGATGTTTCTGTTACTGAGAATGCTGAGGAAATTGCCTTGTTGGCTATTCAACACTTTCAGGATAGGCTCAACAAGGTTTTTATCCCTAGTAATATTAACAACCCTGCTATTATCCCCAATCTCATCTCTTTGGAGGATAATGATTTTCTTTCTAATAGTCCCTCATTAGATGAATTAAAAGATATTGTTTTTGACACGAATGGTAACTTTATTTTTGGTCTGAATGGGTTCACTACCAATTTTTTTCAAGAAGCTTAGGGTATTATTAAGGATGATCTTTATGCTGTGGTTCTGGATTTTTTTGCGGGTCATACGATGCCTAAAATTTTTTTCTTATACTTTTATTATTCTTATCCCTAACAATAATGATGCTAGTAATTTGAATGACTTTAGATCGATTAGTCTTTGCAATTTCTTCAATAAATTCTTTTCCAAAAATTTTATGACTCGTTTAAGTACTATTTTTCATAAGATTATTTCTTTTTTCAAAATGGGTTTTATCAAAGGTCGTGCCATCTCTGATAATATTTTGCTGGCCAAGGAATTTTACCATGATTTGAATGTTATGGTGAGGGGTGGTAATTCTATCCTGAAGCTTGATATCTCCAAAGCATATGATAATATTAGTTGGAAATTCATTAATAACATCTTTCTGTTATGTAGTTTTAACTTGGTTTTCATTAACATTATTAGAAATTGTATTAAAGGCTTTTTTTATCTATTATTATCAATGGTAATAGTTCTGGTTTCTTTAAATCTTCTCATGGATTAAGGAGACCCTATGTCTCATGCTCTTGTTATTATTACGGTTAATTATCTTTCTAGTGGCCTTGCTAACCTTTTTTAAAATCACCCAAATTTTTATTTTAAGACTAGAAGGGGTTTCCTATAACTCACTTATGTTTTGCTGATGATTTTATCATTTTTATAAATGCTTCTCATAATAAGATTAATAAGCTTAGATATTTCTTTTACTATTTTCAAACTATTAGTGGCCTATTTTTGAACAATCAAAAATCTTATTTTCTTGTTTCCAACAATATGCATAATAATCATATCTCAGCTATTAAAGACCTTACGAGGTTTGTGTATTACTAGTTACCTATCATGTATCTTGGTATTCCTCTTTTTAAAGGTAGAAAGAAATTTTTTTTATTTGATGATTTAATTACCTCTATGCAAAATAAACATCAGACTTGGGATTCTAATTTTTGGAGCTATGGGGCAAGGCTTACTCTCATTAGAAGTGTCCTTTATTCTCTCTCAGTCTACTCTTTCCAAACTTTACTTCCTACTAAAATGGCGTGTAATAGAATTGATAATATCCTTAATAAGTTTTTTTGGAAATGAATTAGTAGTAACACTAAAATTGCTTGGGCTTCATGGGATAACTGTTATGGATTTTAAATAGAGGGCGGCCTTGGTTGCAAAAGCATGGCAGACCGGGCCCATGCTTTTTCCTTTGTGGGCTAAATTTAGTTTTCCTTCATGGTTTAGTTTTCGTGCCAAGTTGTCTTTATGGGCTAAATTTATGTTTTCCAAATATTGTGTGGGAAAACATCCTATTACTTGTTCTTTTAATATTGGTGGTTCTAAAGTTTGGCAGAGTATGTGAAAGGTTATGCGAGAGGTGGAGCCTCATCTTTCTTGTGGTATTGGGGGTGGCAGCATTTTTTCTGGCAGGATCAATGATTAAGTACTTACTCGATTGACTCCCTCATTAATTCCACCTCTACTACAATGGTTAAGGTAAATTATTTCATTAATAATAACTATTGGGATTATGACAAGCTTGCTAATGTGATTGAGGATTTTATAATTCAATAAATTTTCAGTCTTCATTTGAACTTGGAGTCGAAGGATGTGTTATTATGTAAGTTGGCTAGTGATGGGATTTTTAGATTAAAAGATGATTGGCATGAGTTTAGACCTAAGAGTGCTATCACTACCATTTTTCTAATGATTTGGCATAATAGTATACTTCTACTATTGCTACTTTTATTTGGAGAATTTTATATAGATTCATTCCTACGTATGACAATTTTATCAAAAGAGGTTTTATTCTTCCATCCAAGTGTCAATGTTATTATCATTTGGAAAGCATGCATCATATTTTTGTCTCAGGTCCATTAGCTATTAAAACTTTATGTTACTTTGATGATATCTTCAAATTTAATTATTTTAATGCTAATTTGTCTAATCATGCCTTTCTTAATGCTTGGTTTTGATAATTCTAATGGCAACATTAGAAATGTTACCCGTTCCCTAATTTTGTGGTTTCTTTGGGTGGAAAGGAACAATTATCTATTTAATGGCATTAGAATGGATTCTCAGAGGGTTACTAAGAATGTGAAAGAGAAATTGCTTAAATTGGTTTCTGTTAAATTGCTATATATTAAAAGTTTCAAAATTTATTATAACATTGTTTTTGACTTAGGTATCATGTTGGAGGCCACTTTGCTTCATTCTCTTCCTCGTTCTATTTCTTGGGTTAAACCTGCTATGGGTTGTTTCAAGCTGAACGTTGGTATAGCTAATGAAATTAACGACAAGAGTTATGGTGGTATCATTAGAGATTGCCATGGTAATGTTATTATTGCCTTTGCGAGCCTGTTGCTTTATGGTAATCCTCTTATGGCTCTTGTTACTTTGGTTCTTTATGGGTTCAGTAGTTATATGTCTCTTGACATTGCTAATATTGGTATTCGGATTGAGCCCTCTTGTAATATTCAGTGCATTTTTAATGAAGTGGATTCAGTTTGTAACTCTGAGGTTTTTTATATTGTTAGGGACATTAAACATTTGATGGTTTTTATTTCTATTTTATGTTTCTTATGTGCTTAAGGAAGGCAATGTTTGTGCCTTTTGGTTGGCTCATTTTTTTCTGGGATTGATTGTTTCTTGGACTTCATGGAAGCCAATTTCCCCACTCCATTAAAAGGCCTCTTAAGATTGAAAAACTTTTGCTTACCTAATGTTAAAAGTTAATTTGGTCCATATTTGTTTATCTGTTATGTGTGTTTGGCCTTTTGCTGCTGCCTATTTTTTGTTTTTTAGGATTTGCTCTTGGTTTGAGATTGTTCCTATGTTTTTTCTTATTGTGTAACTTGCTCCTTTTTTCTCTACTATGGGGGTTTTCATCTGGTTTTGTTTTTATTTCCTCAGGCTGAGCGATGATTGTAAGCCCTTCTTGATGGGTATCCTATTTGTTGTTATCCTCCCTAAAATTCTGGTTTTGCGGGACTCTATCACATTTCTAGAAGTGGTTGTTTCCTGGCCTGTTGGTTGGTAATATTTTGCTATAGCATTATTGGGCGATTGTTTCAATTCTTGTTGCTAAATGGGCTCTCTTCGGTTGTTCGTTCCTTTTATGTGGTGATTTTTGGGTGTGCATTGGGTTTTGGTTTCGGCACCTGGGTGAGTTGTGCTGGATTTCCTTGACTTGTAGTGACTGTTGGGGCATTTTTGTTGGGCTGATGGTGGTTTTGTGGCGCCTAGTTTGGTATTCTCTAGATTGTTATGTTTGGCTTATTTCTGGGTATGGGTGGATGTTCCTTTAGTGGGTTTTATCTAGTTTAATCTGGTTTGTTTGGGGGAGGTGATGTTGGCTGGGGCCATTAGGCTGGATTGAGCAGCATAAGGATTTACCTTGTGATGTTGGTGTGATCCATTCGTTGCTTATCTCTTTTTCCCAAACCTTTCTGGTCTCAACTGTATTTCTTTTAGTTTGGTTAATATTTTTTGGATCTACACCACTATTTTTTGGTGTGTGTTAGGTACTATGTTAAGCTGTTGTGTTTTATGGTTTGTCTGGTTCTACTTCTACTCATGGCTTACTTTCTAGAATGGATTTATTTATCTGAGATTTTTTTGGTGGAGCTTGCATTATTCTTATATGACTAGGTCTATTGTAATATTATAATGCAATCAAACTGTCATTGTGGCTTTATTTTGCATATTCATTGGGTGTATTTTGCTAGCTTAGAGGCCTATAATTATTCTGGGAGGTTTATGGTTTTATTTCTTTATGGGAATATGACTGACTGTAACATGATTCACAGGTAGTTTATTCAACTAGTTTCTTATTGCTTGATTTTGTGAATAATTTTTTATGCCTTATACACTTTTTGGACACTCTATTATGTGCATGTCATTGTGCTACTAAAATTTGGGCAGGAAGTTCACTCTGAATGATAATGGTTGTTGCTTTCCTTTTTTTGGGTGCTTTTGCTGGTGCATCATAGAATGTACCTAGAAATTTCTATAAT
Source organism: Dendrobium catenatum (assembly GCF_001605985.2). Classification (NCBI taxonomy): domain Eukaryota; kingdom Viridiplantae; phylum Streptophyta; class Magnoliopsida; order Asparagales; family Orchidaceae; genus Dendrobium; species Dendrobium catenatum. Next base: position 15,382 of record NW_021558592.1, read on the forward strand.
TTTGTATAGAAAGGATCTTGATCTCATAGTTTTTTTTAATTTTTTTCTTGTAGCACTTTTAAATAGTAGAGAGATTGAGGTACCTTCAAGGACCTTGTACTTTTTCAGTTAATTAACGTGTAGGACCCTCTACGGGTTTCCCCTAAAAAATAAAAAAGTAGGCCAGGTTGGACTAAATCACTATAAATCTGGTTTGTTATTTCTGAATATATTTTTTTACACTTCATTTTTTTTTACATTTATTTTTAAATATAACTACTTGGTTGAAATTCTTTAATTGATATTACGTTGTATTGATTATATATTTTTTTATGTTGAAAAAGTTTTAAGGTTGGGACTTTTCTTTTTGTTAAAAAAAGGTTCTTTAAATATCCAATTCAGCCCGCGCCCCCCCCCCCCCTCTTTTTGGTTAGCCTCGGGACAACTTCTTTAGGGTTTAATGCCCCTCATGAAATTTCAAGTGTTTTTAGAGCACGATTCAAAAATTATGTTTTAAAATACTTTTGAAAAAAATCAATGGCTAACTTTGAAAATTATAATATTTCTAAAGGATATTCAATCACATGGCCACCTCTATTTGAAAATATTTCTTTTTATTTTTGAAAATTTTGCATGTCTACTTTTTTATAATCAATTGATTATCAAATGTAGCATATGATTCAAAATGGTTATTTTGTACCATCATGTAATATAGATGGAGTCTAAACTAATATTCCTTTTATTGAATGTAGTATATTATGTTTAAGATGCATATATTTATCTTATATTTGCATTAATTTATCTTTTGTTTATGTTCTAAAAGTTTTTTTTTATTTCTATGTTAAAAAAATAAAAAACTAAAAAAAAAACTTATTTCCCCTTTTTTAATATAATTATCTTTGTGAGAGGGGGATTAGGAGAAAGTGTTTTAATTTTTCAAATTCAACCAATAATATTTGCCACCGTAAAAAGGGGGATTTTATTGTAACTTGCACAAGTTTATGCTTTTTTGAAGATAAAAAATATTGTGGCTCACATACTATTGTCTTCTTGTATTTGCAATATATTTTTGTTTGCGTGTGTACTAACTGTTCAGGAACACAATGCACCGTCCAACAAAGATTTAAGGCTTGATTGGGTAGAATATATTATAATCTAATGATTTTTATTTATTTCTACATTTCTTGAGTCAAAGTCTTGTATTTAGTGGATGCTAAACTTGGTGATCATAGACACACATTCAGGGGAGTAAGATAGTGAAAAAATTAGAAATGTAATTTTTCAAACTATTCGTACTATATGATATATAGATCGTATTGTAAAATCATTATAACTTTTGATTGGCATAATTAAAGAAAATTGAAATCATACTACTATATGATCAAATCATATAGGATGCTCAATTGAAATCAAGATCTCAACCGCCAATCATAATTTAAGTAATATTTTGAAATTCAAAATTTGTACTAATTATGCAATATGATAAGCATCATATTGTATGATATAATTAAATCATGCCTGAATTAATCCTCTAATTAGGGGATCAAATTTGGAATAATTTATCTTGTCAGATCATACGATATGATATGACCAATTATACTGTACGACCCTATCCTTGTGTAAGATGACATTTATTTTTCCACCAATCATACGAGATGGTAATCCAAGTCTATTGAACTTATCATATTGAACGATGCTTGAGATCATACTAAATGATCAACTCAAATACTTGAACTAATTATACAACGTTATAATCTTTAAATAGCCCTAATAGGTTTATTTTAATAAATTATATTATATGTCTGAGATCATACTACACAATCAGTGTCAATATAATTATATTATTAATGTTTTTTATAAGGCCATATATATATATATATATATAGAGAGAGAGAGAGAGAGAGAGAGGGAGAGAGAGAGAGAGAGAGAGAGAGAGAGAGAGAGAGAGAGAGAGGAAACCCACAATGGGGCCTATGCATTAATTAAGGAAAATTGTACACAGTCCTTAAGGTGATCTCAACCTACTACTGCTCAAAGAGCTACAAAAAGAAAGAAAAAGAAATCCTAAGAGCTCGAGTTCCCCACTATAGAATAATACAAGAAACCCTAAGTACATTCTATGGTGCTTAAGAGAAAGCACCTAAAAAGAAAGTGCAAAATAAATAAATAAATAAATAAAAGTCTACATGAAACCAATCCTCGTGTCATCCTTACAGTCATCAACCCAAAAAAGAACCTATAAGAAAGGCTCATAGGCAAAGTTGACATAGCAGTATTATGTCCTAAGAAAAATGTAAGGATTGTATAAAAGATTAAAGACATAAAATTTAGTATAATAGACAAAAAGAGCATTAGTACCAAGCTAACCACCCAATACCTCTACACAATATCATTAAGATAGAACAGGTACCCATAATCCAAATGATAGAATAGAGAAAAACCACCAACGTCCAGTAGAATCAAGCTATCATAAAAAATCTCCATAATCAACCAAAAAGGGTACAACCAAGATAAGGGACCAATGCTCCAAACATAAAAAACATATTAGGTAGCCATATATGATAAAATGAACTCAACCTAGTCCAAAAACATGACTTCTAGGCAACCCAAGATAACCCAAACTAAGTTATTTAATAACTCAGAAATAAGCAATACATAAAGAAACAATAAGGAGCTAAAAAAATAACTACCTGAGAGGACACTAGAGTCCACCCAACAAGTGACCCAACCACCCAACAAAACTATGCCCCCGAACTCAATGGACATAGGGAATAAGTTAAAAATAGCATAACCACCAAGACCAGCATCAACCAAAAAATACAGTCCCCGGTGACAGATGGTCCAGGGAAAAATTCCAAAAGCAAAGCAGTGCAAACTGACAAAATAAATGCAAACCCGAAGAAACCCAGCCACCACCATACAAAAAACCTAGAAGAGATAATAGCAGAATAACTACCAGGAAAGAAAATAATAAGAGAAAGGCAACTGGAAATACCACAATAAGAAAACAAACTAGAAGAACACCAAAACCAATAACTGAAGGGTAACCAGTCCTCCCCATAAAATAAACAAAATAGGCTGGAAAAACCCCACGGCCACCCGAAAGAAGCAAAAGAACAAAATGTTACGAATCTAATTTTAGGGAATATAATTTTGATGATAGCAAACATTTCTATTTTTCTATGACTACCTTGCCTACTAATATTTTAGGTCAACAAGATCAAATTGCAATTCAAACTAATTTAAGATTGGGCAGATTAGGACTGAGTCAGCTTGTAATGTACAATAAGTGTCTTTTACATTTTCTTGAGTCTTTTGTAACATTGTGGGTCCTGATGCTAAGTAACCTTGCACACACACACACTTAGGGAAAAAAATTTTGCATTCTAATTAGTGTCTTTTATTTGATCACATCATCTTGGATGATCCCAAAAATGTCCTAGATGATCAGTTAAAATAATAAACCCTAATTAGGGCATCCTGATTAAGGCAGTCATAATTAAGTGTATCGACCTGGACAATATTAGCATCAGATGAGATGATAGGCTCAAATAAAATAGAATCAGCTGCCAGATCTATTTAGACATCTTTTATTTTTGTACGTCGTCCAGGACATCATCCTGGATGATGTAGTATAATTATGCCGAAATTAATCTGGTAATTAAGGAAAGTAATTAAGGTTTAACTTATTAATTATATCAGTAAGGGTTGCTCCAAGCAAGGATTTGAATCATCTTCTCAAGTCATCATCCCTGGGTCGTTGGAGGTTTGAGAGAGGTCTTCTTCAGCAACTGATCGAGGTTCTCTACCTACTTCTAGAGGAAGCAAAAGGAGTTAGGTTCTTTGCCTGCTTTTAGAGGAAGCAAAAGGAATTGAATTCTCTTCTTGCTTTTGGAGGAAGCAAAAGGAGTTGGGTTCTCTTCCTCATCGAGGTCGGTGGAAAGGAGTTTTGTATGGGCATCTCCACTTTGCCGTGGGGGCAAAAGGGGAGACCTGAGTTTAGTGTAATACCTAGAGGAGAGGCTCCGAGGAGTGGATGTATGTCAAGTTGATGTAACCAATATAAAATCTTGTGTGTCCTTTATTATTTTACTTCCATATTTAATTTCTGCACTTTAATTTTTGTGGTGATTATTTGGTTGTGTTTATGATTTTTTTGGAGAAAATTTTAAATAAAACTTCACCTCCCCTCTTGGTTAGCCTTAGGACTAGTTCATAAGGGCTTAACATCCCTGACTAACCATTAAATGGCATTAGTGCGGGATTCATAAAATTGAGTTTTTGAAAACTTTTGAATTTCGATCAATGGCTAACTTTGGTAATCATTATACTGCAAAAGTATTCTATTACCTGACCACCTTTATTTGATAATATTTCATTTGATTTTTGGAAAACTTGTATGTCTATATTTTTACAATCGATTGACTATCGCATGTGAATGCTTGTTTAGGATGGTTATTCATCTCTATCTTGTAAAATTGATGGCATTAATACTATAGTTTATTTCACTGAATGGACTCTTGAGGATAGGAATTTAGTTCAACTGAATGCAAAATGCGAGTCAAAAGATTATATGCGTGTTTTAACTTGTGCTACTGGTAAAGTAATTTGGGATAAATTGTGTATTACTTATGAACCAAAGAAGTTAATAATCTAGGTTGAATATTTTATTGTATGACTACTAACGTTTTTGTATGAAACCTACTGAATCAATTTCAAACATGTATAATAGGTTTACTCAAATTCTCACCTCATTGCATGCCCTAGGAAGAGAGCTAACAAACTATGAAAGAGTGAATAAAATTTTGAGATGTTTTCCTTCTTCCTTTGATGCTAAGATCACTACAATTATTGAATCTAAGGATTTGAATACTTATTCTATTGATAACTTACTTGGATCACTAATTATTTATTAGTAAGGAGTGAACTAAAGGCAACTTGATTTAGGTGAGTGAAAGAAGGAGAAAATTGTGGCATTGAAGGCCAACAACATGGATACTGATTCTTTCGAGTTTATAAGCAATGATTTTGCCTTAATCACTAGGAAATTCTAAAGATTTCTAAAGAAAAATCACAAGCACCATCAGAAATGGAACAAAGTTAAGGATAAAAAAAATTATAAAAGTTTTTCTGATGTTATTTATTTTGAATGCAGGAAGCCTGGACTTGTCAAAGCTGATTGTCCTTCACTTAAAGGATCACCCAAACAAAAAAAAGGGTGAGGAGAAACCCAAGTTTAGAAATGAAAAAGATAAGAAGTAGTTCCAAAAGGTATTCTAGGCATATTCAGCATTGAACTCCTATGACATTGAAGCTAAGGAGGAGACAATAAACTTGTGTTTGATGCTTGGTGATTATCTTGGTCAATCTAACCAAGAAGAGGTATAAGAACCAACCTATGATCAATAACTTGAAGTTTGTGATAACATTCATACATCATATAGGAAACTTAAGAAATCTCATGCTAGTTTGAAAATGAAGTTTTTAAATTTTCAAAAACAGCATGAAATTTTGTTGAAAGATTACTCCCAAATTGATATCAATCACATATCATTACTTGATGATTTTGATGAATTGAATAAAAAGTAATCTGAGTTGGCTGTTGAGTATGATTCTTTGAAAGCATCATACACCTCACTTGAAACTAATTTTAAAACTTATATTGATGACACTGAGCATAGGGAGCATTATTTAAGAGTTTATAATGTTATTTTAGAACGTTCAAACTCGAAGTTTGAAGCTGAATTCAATGCACTTGAGAAAAATATGAATACACCCACACTAGAACAGTTCTTTAATCATGATCTAAAATCAAAATTTTTGAAACCTAGGAAGATGTACTATAGCCCGAACATATTAGTAAATCCTTTTCCTAGTGTTTGATGTTTTTCATGTGGCATGGTAGCAGATATTTCACATAGTTGCACTATTTACCGTAGAACACAATGGGTATAGAAACCTAAATTACATGATTCACAGTATAACACACATGCATTGAATTCTTCTTTTTATAAGAAGGGACCCAAACCTATTTGTGTCCCTAAATCTGACATTTGATAATTTTGCAGGCCTGCTCTCACAAAAGGCCTCGTGAGAGCATATGGTACTTGGACAGGGGAGGCTCACAGCTCTTAATTGCAAAATCTTGCTACTTAATAAATTTTGATTTGCATATTTTTTGCTCTATTGCTTGTTATTATTTTATATACTTTCTTTTTAGTTTAGAGTGTTGATTTTTATCCTCTGTTATTTTATAGGGTTTTTATTTCTGATGTTCTCTTTTTATTCTTCTGCTTAAATGATATTTTATGCCATGTATTTGTTTTAAAAAATTTGTAGTCAATGTTTTACATCTCTAAATTAATTAAAGGGAGAAACACCATTGATTATTTCCCTTCCTCTAACCTCCTTTATGTTGCAACCCATGACCCCGAGTTTGAGATTTTG
>NW_021558593.1:0-284 GCF_001605985.2 Dendrobium catenatum
TTAAAGTGATGTTTAGTCTAACCCTCAAGGTAATAAACATGGGCGGATCCACCCATAGCTTAGGGTGGGCAAATGCCCACCCTAAAAAATTTTTTTTTTAATATTTAGAGGGGAGATTTTGAAATATTTTGGGCATTTTGGGCATTTTGCCCATCCTCAAAAATCTTTTTTGCCTTACTTTTACCAATCCTAAGAATTGCCCATCCCTCACAAAAAAAAATTTTTTTTTGCCCACCCTAAAAAAAGAAGCTGGATCCGCCCCTGGTAATAAATGCATGGAAGTA
>NW_021558594.1:0-348 GCF_001605985.2 Dendrobium catenatum
GAAACAAAGATTTCTCTTGATCAAAGCCGTTGAGTAAATTACCGGATTTTGCAGATAAATTCAAAACACATAGAAAGTCAAAATGGATTTTAATGGAATTAAATTGGGTTGAACCAAGTTAAAATTGACTCGAATCAGGTTAGACTCGAGTCCGAATTTTACTCGATTTGAGTCGATTCGGGCTCGAGCCAGCTCAATAAAATTAATCACACAAAATTGAGCTCAAAATAATAATCAATTCAAATTAAATCAAGTACGATGCGACAAAAACAAACCAATCGAGTCTAACTGAACACAGTCGAGTCTGGTCCGGCTCGAGTCGGGTCGATTCGAGCTCGAATTGGACTC
>NW_021558595.1:0-2271 GCF_001605985.2 Dendrobium catenatum
TGTATCGTCCTGGCCAATTTCCTAAAAGATTTAATGCCTAATATGATCATGGCGGCTGATTCTTTCTTAATTGAACATATCGTCCTGGCCGATAGAAGTATCGACCAGGCCGATCAGTTGATGGCTGCCTTAATGAGGATGCCCTAATTAGGGTTTCTGATTTTAGACAGATCGCCCAGGTCGATATTTATATCGTCCCGGACGTTGTTACCAAAAACAGAAATCATATAGGGAGCAAGAGAATTTCTACTAAGTTATAGCCACACCAAATACAACAAACTCAAGAAAGGAAAAAGATTACAAAGTGACATAGACCTAGGCTACCCAATCTTGAGCTGGTTCCAAATAGTAGTATGATCGTGTGGACCTGAAACGTTAGTATAAAAGGCAATCGTAGGAAAATAAGAAATGTTTGATATCATCAAAACTATAAACCATAGATCCGCAATAATATTTTTAAACTGATTGTACTGTATAATAACACTTCGTATGGGACGATCTGGTCAGTTATTTTTCTCAATGAGCAGTCAAACGAATAGAAATGAAATTTTTTTTTCTAAGTTTGGTTTATACGAGACGATCCCAGTTTCGTACAAGGATGAACGTCTCGGGTCTATTCTTACAAAAAAATGTTTTCTAAGTATGGATCGTACGAGATGATCCCAGTCTCTTATAAGGATGAACGTCTCAGGTCTATTCTCGCACAAAATTTTTTTCTAAGTATATATCGTACATAATGATTCCAATGTTGTACAAGCATGAACGTCTCAGGTCTGTTCTCGCACATTTAGTCCTAATGTTTCATACAAATGAGATTTAAAGTTTTCTAACTGTTCATTCTAGATGAACTTCGTTCGTACCGAACGATGATCACATACAAAATGATTTTGTATCGATTCATAATAGGTTCATATTCAATAATATTTGAACTATTAGTACGTACAAACATATGATCGTACTGTACGATCATGTACGCTCAAAATTAAAAAAAAAATTAGTTTTTTTTTATGGTTTTTCATGTCTTTTGTATAAAGGTCCATTAAAGACTAACATTAAAAATCTTCTTTTTTATCTTTGCTTCATGATTTTCAAGGGCCATTGAAGGGAAGAGTGTGATGAGAGTGTTTGAGAGAGATTTTTTGCTAGTGGAGTATGAAGGATTCACAAGGTTACTCTAAGGTAAGGATATCTGTGTGTGATTTGTGTTTTTCACTCTTCCTCTTGTCTTTCTAGATTGCTTTTGAGAAGGTCTTTAAAGAAGATCCAGTTCTCTACCGGACACTTGAATAGTGTGAATAGTTGAAGGTACTCTGCTTACACTTAGAGGGTGTGAAAGGTCAAAGGTACTCTGCCTACACTTGGAGGGTGTGAAAAGATGAAGTTACTCTGCCTACACTTAGAGGGTATAAAAGGATGATGTTGCAAATTCAGGTCTATGAACTATGTGCAAACACTCTTACTTGTCTTGGACCGTCTTTTATTATTGACTTTTCAGGAATCAAAGATCGGACGGAAAAAATGGAGCCAGCTCAAGATGGGGTAGATTGGGGTTAAGTTAGTCTGTAATTTTATTTTTCCCTTCTTGACTCAATTGTAATCTTTGGTGTGACTAATGCAAGTAACCCTACACACATACACTTGAGAGACTTAGAATTTTTGTTTTTAATCAAATCGGCCAGGACGATCGAGTTCAAAATAGAAGTTCTAATTAGGGGTTCTTAATTAAGGCAGTCGTCATTAGCCAATCGTCCTAGACGATACTTGTATCAGACTGGACGATATGGTCAAAACAGAAAAAAATTGTTGCCATAAATAATTAAGGTATTCTGTATTTTTGGCAATTGGCTAGAACGATCTTGTATCGGCCTGGACGATATTCACAATTATACCTTAATTAATCAGACAAATCAAAGAAGTAATTAAGGATGATTGATACGATCACATCATCCTGGATGATCACAAGATCGGCCAGGACGATCTATTCAAAAACTTTAGTTACTTCTGGATGATAAATATTGGCCAGCACAGATTTAGGGCGATGTGCTGGACAATCGGGATCGGACAGCTTGAATTCAGGGTGATGCTCTGGATGATTTTCCTCTTATTTGAACTAATCGGCCTGGATGATCGTGAGATTGTCCTAGACGATCAAGCCAATTTTTAATCGTCCAGTTTGCATTAAGGGCGATGCTCTGGCCGATCTCATAGGATTTATACTCATCGACCAAGATGATTTACATATCGTCCTGGATGATATAGTCGGCAACTTGC
>NW_021558596.1:0-268 GCF_001605985.2 Dendrobium catenatum
TAATCAATATTAAAGCAATCTAGAACAATCATATCAATATTCATATTCATATCTATTCAATTTATCAATCTCAGACAAATCAGAAATCATACGAAAATCGGGCAAAGTAACGGCAGTCTATCAAATTTACACAAAAATCCTACAAAATCACAATTCACCAAATTACAACAGAATGTTCACGACAACAATATAAGACTATTTTTCTACTGAATCCATATCAAATAACATCCTGATATTTTACTATTCAATTAAAATCGCGTAGAATCAA
>NW_021558597.1:0-270 GCF_001605985.2 Dendrobium catenatum
GTCTCTGAGCTTCTCAGAATCTGATGCCTCCTACTTTTCTTCCTTTGACCAGCTAATAAATGTTCAACATTGAGCTTTCTCCTTGAAAAAATTCCTACTTCTATTTCCTTGTCTTTTTCTTTGTACTCAAAAGGGTATGAAATCACTGCTTTAATCGAGAGTTTTCTTAGGAGCTTCTCTCCTAGGATGTAATTAACTATAGGAGCTTGCTCCTATAGGGTTTTGAGAACCCTAGACTAAAATAAACCTTATTTTATTTGTATAAAATAA
>NW_021558598.1:0-400 GCF_001605985.2 Dendrobium catenatum
GTTTTACTCAAATCGGCCATGATGATATTTACACCGTCCTGGAGATCGGGCTTAAAGCAGAAAATCTAATCAGGGGTTCTTAATTAAGGCAGCCGTCATTAGCAAATCGGGCTGGACGATACGTGTATCGGCCAGGATGATAGGATCAAAACATAAAGAAATTGCACCCATAAACAATTAAGGTATTCTGTATTTTTGGCAATCGGCTAGGACGATCTTGAATCGGCCTGGACGATATTCACAATTATGCGTTAATTAATCAGACAAATCAATAAAGTAATTAAGGATGATTGATACGATCACATCATCCTGGATGATTGTAGGATCAGCCAGGACAATCTATTTAAAAACCTTAGTTACTTCTGGACGATAAATATCGACCAGCACAAATTCAGGGCGA
>NW_021558599.1:0-228 GCF_001605985.2 Dendrobium catenatum
TGAAGCGCGTCCTTTTACGTTAGTACCTTCCATCGAGAAGCATATTCCTCCCGAACGTTAGATACTCACTAGTCATCCCGTGGACTCCCCGCCACCAGCTACTTCTCCAATGAACTATACCTTGGGCACCATTTATCTCCTAGTGGCATTGCTCGGTTTGTTCTCAATCTTCCTCCGTTAAAGCCCCCCACCGTCAAGAGCGTGAGTGAGGGACCCAAGGTGAAAAGT
>NW_021558600.1:0-260 GCF_001605985.2 Dendrobium catenatum
GGCTCATGATGTCATTCGTCAGCCCACCCCACAAAATATTGCAAGTACTTCCGAACCAGTAACTGCTGCACAGTTGAAATGAATAATTACAGAAAGGATCAGGGCTATTATAGCCGTTGATCAAGCAGAAAAATTGGTGGGCAAAGGTCGTCCGTACCCTGTTGAGTACGACCAAGTACCGTACCCAAAAGGGTATTCTGTACCAAAGTTTAATACTTTCAATGGTAATAACAACCCCAGGCAGCACCTGGCACAGTTTA
>NW_021558601.1:0-219 GCF_001605985.2 Dendrobium catenatum
AGATTAACTCTAATTTTTAAAAATCAAATTTTGACCACTTAGTTAACATATACGGATAACATACATAATCTTCCAATTTCCCTAAATTCCAGAATTTCCTTAATAGGCTGATAAAATTATTAATAAATCCTTTAAAATCAGTAACCGACTCTTTTTATATTAATCCATTCCTTAATTTCAACCAACTTAAATTAACTTAATCAACCCTGATTACTACTA
>NW_021558602.1:0-298 GCF_001605985.2 Dendrobium catenatum
AAAGCATTAATGGTTGATTGATACGATCACATCGTCCCGGACGATCGCATGATCGGCCAGGACGATGGCCTGGACGATCTATATCGGCCAGCATAAAAATAGGGCGATGATCAGGACGATTGAAATAGGTTTTAAACTAATAGTACAGGACGATCGTAAGATCGGCCAGGATGATGTAACCAATTTTATTCTGATCATCCCATATCATCCCGGGCTAATGAGCTTAATTTGTATTGATCAGTCAGGACGATATACCTATCGTCCTGAACGATAATGTCGGCAACTTGCATTAATGAGC
>NW_021558603.1:0-307 GCF_001605985.2 Dendrobium catenatum
AACTCCAAAAAAAACTTCCTAAAATGCTCTAATGGGGTGGACGGGCCGCTCGATCTCTGCAGGAGGTGGAGATCCCGCCGTCTTTGCGAATAGCCGGTCCCATGCGGACCGGCTGGACCGGCCTAACAATACTCCCCTCCCAAAGATCCACCTTGTCCGCAAGGTGGAAAGACGACACCCTCCATTCCTTCTTCATCACAAACGATAAGAACCTGAAGAGTTGGTCCTTACACCTGTGCCCCGGCATATACCTCTCGTCACATCTGAAACAAAGCCCCTTCACCCTCTTCTCCTGTAATTCTGTCTC
>NW_021558604.1:0-1122 GCF_001605985.2 Dendrobium catenatum
AACGACGCGCGTTCTGGGCAAGATTAACGGTGGTAAATTTTTTTTTTCTTGAATTTAATACCAATAAATCATTATATTCTTGAACGTCTCCTTTAGCTCAGCCATTTTCATCTTAATTGAGGGTGTTGCTAATGGAGAGCGGAGGCATCTCGGACGAACGGCGCGCGTTCTTGGAAAAATTAACAGAGGTCAGAAAAATTATTTTCTTGAGTTTATTAACAATCAATCATCATATTCTTGAACGTTTCCTTTTAGCTCAGTCATCATTATCTAAATTGAAGGTGCTGCAAACAGAGAGCGGAGGCGTCTCGCACGAACGGCACGCATTCTAGGCAAGATTAACGGAGGTCAGAGAATTTTTTTCTTGAGTTTATTACCAATAAATCATCATATTCTTAAACGTATCTTTTTAGCTCAGCCATCTTCATCTGAATTGAAGGTACTGCAAACGGAGAGCGGAGGCATCTCGCACGAATGGCGCGCATTCTAGGCAAGATTAACGGAGGTCAGCAAATTTTTTTTCTTGAGTTTAATACTAATAAATCATCATATTCTTAAACATCTCCTTTTAGCTCAGTCATCTTCATCTGAATTGAAGGCACTGTAAACGGAGAGCAATGGCATATCACACTAATGGCGCGTATTTTGGGCAAGATTAACGGAGGTCAGAAAATTTTTTTTCTTGAGTTTAATACAAATAAATTATCATATTCTTGAACGTCTCCTTTTAGCTCAACCATCTTCATATAAATTGAAGGTACTGCAAACGGAGAGAGGAGGCGTCTCGCACGAACGACGCGCATTCTAGGCAAGATTAACGGAGGTCACAAAAAATTTTTTCTTGAGTTTATTACCAATAAATCATCATATTCTTGAACGTGTCATTTTAGCTCAGCCACCTTCATTTGAATTGAAGGTGCTGCAAACGAAGAGCGGAGGCGTCTCGCATGAACGATGCGCGTACTGGGCAAGATTAACGGAGGTCAAAATTTTTTTTTCTTGAGTTTAATACCAATAAATCATCATATTCTTGAACGTTTCCTTTTATCTTAGCCATCTTCATCTTAATTGAAGGTGCTGCAAATGGAGAGCGGAAGCATCTCGCACGAACGGCGTGCGTTC
>NW_021558605.1:0-294 GCF_001605985.2 Dendrobium catenatum
ACTTGCGCCTCAAAGCCAGCGTGCTATTAGCCCTTACAGTGAAGTTGCAGGTGTGCTTCGGCCCTACTTGCCAACACTTCGAGACCCTGCTTGCCAACGTGCCCATGGTTTATGTAACTTGATGCATACGGGAAAAAATGTATTCGCTAGTAAATGAAGTGACATGTCGTTTGTGCCTCGATATGATTGTTGGCTGCGAAAGAATAATCAAACGTACTTGCGAACGTGTGTTGGTGAAATTTTGAAAATATATTTTAAAAAAAATTAGTTTTCTTTGGGACTTAAAATTGAATT
>NW_021558606.1:0-330 GCF_001605985.2 Dendrobium catenatum
AGTATTTTGAAATCATCCAGTAGTAGGAGTTCAAAGCTCATCATATCCTTCAATTCTTCAAGGATAATATCATATCGGCTTAGTGTACCTCATTTAATTATATATGATAATGGTTCCTCCTTCAAAGTAACAAAATAAATAGCTTCATCAAGATGCATAATATTTATTATAGATACTCAACCATCCATTATCCTATCAAAGAAATCAAAATTCACATTTGTACTTATATATCTAAGCGATTCATAAACAACTCAGAAGCCATTAGAAGAATAACATAAAATAACTTTGTTATTCAAGAAACATTAATATTGGATTTACTTGCACTTATAT
>NW_021558607.1:0-1422 GCF_001605985.2 Dendrobium catenatum
AGAGTCTCGCGGTGAGTACCCTACTTGGAAAGACATAAGGCGAGATCTTAATTTAAAATACCAACCCTCTACCAGTGACCACCATCTAGAGCCCCACCCTACCTCTTCTGTTGGAACAAACCGTGGACATTACTGTGGTCGAGACCATCCGCCCTTTAGTAACGTCAGGGTTGCTGTCCCACCCTGTAGATCTTCACTTAGTCTTGATGACCGACCCTTTAGTAGGTCTTATGTTGGATTGAGCCAATATGACTCCCCACTTGGACTAACTTCTAGCCATCTCAGTCCACCTTTAGCCTCCCCAGTCCTTGACCCTGCAAGTGTAATTTTGATCGAGGAATGCATTAACAATAAAAAGCCCTCTGAACCTAAAACTGAGTGCATCCATTTCGTGGATGCTAATGATACTAAGGGTAATGAGGACTTCTTTGAGAATGAAACTGAAGTGATTGAGTTGGACTCCCTGCCTGACTTAAACCTTGATTTAGGAGGTCTAGAACCTTTTAACCTTGATACCTTAGCCCATCAGGAGTCTAATCTGATTTATGATAACTCTATGGATAACGTATGCCTGGATGATGTTAATGTGATCTTGACAGGAGTTGATATGATTATGAGCACCATAAAATTAAATTCGAAAGTTTCTAACTTAATCATACCTCCCACAGAAATAATTATGAGTAATTATGACTCAAGTTTGGGTTATTTTGATGGCAACTTAGATATTCTCGAGTTGGAAGTATGTCAATCGAATTTATCACTTGATTCAAGTGAAACGGAACCTATGGATTTGAGGGTTACAATCAAACCCAAGTCTATTTCGGAAGACAGTACTTCGAGTCTGAAGGTTTTTGAGCCTGATTTAAACAATGAGTCTCCTCTTGTTTCATTAGAGTCTAATTTTAGAGCTGCTCATTTAGATTTATATTTGGCAGTGTGTCATTCCCGATTCATTCATTTTGCTCGTTATAGCATCGCCTTACTTTGATAAGGACCATCTCTATCCTAGCTGGATGAATTTGTTCGATCACACTACTACCACTAGGAGACTGCTGTCGATCCTAACTGAAACTATCTATAGAAGTGCCATGGTAGCTAAGAATGTCTTCATTTCCCCCCCTACACCAGTTCCCTTAGACCGAACAATTTAGACCCTCTTCTCATGACTCGTCCACCTTTTCTAGCTATGTGTTCGTGTGAGTTAGTATGTTGTGTGTGTGTGTTTTGTAGTCTGTTGTCCTCCAAAGTTATTCCTGCTTAAAACTTTTGATTGTGAGCTCATGAGTCTTGTCATTCATCATGCACACCCGATCTCTTGCATATGCATCTACATTTCACCTTCAGGAGTTACTCACCGAAATTAAAAAGAAACTTGAACAAAGTAACACCATTTATAAAATTATTGCTGATAACAAAAGAAGG
>NW_021558608.1:0-285 GCF_001605985.2 Dendrobium catenatum
GGATAATCTTAAGTACCCGTACGCGGCTCTATACTTGCGAAGAAACAACTGTGCTTTTTTGAAACAGGTACCGAAGACCCATACACAACTTTCTCTGGCGTGGTGGGATTGAAAATTTTACAACAATGGCGTCTGAGGACACCTACCATACACGCTTTTCTTAGCATGGTGGGAAGACTCAGTTTCCTGTAGTTTCTCCTAAACGGGGGAGACGTCGGGAGGTTGCCAGAATTCCGTCTGAAAATATACAATGACTTGGAATAACATGGGACCTTAATGAATAAC
>NW_021558609.1:0-291 GCF_001605985.2 Dendrobium catenatum
CTTTTCGTTGCCTCTTTATAAAGTGAAAACGATGAATTCTATCAATAAACTCAACTAATGAATCAATTTTAAATTTTGATAAACTATAGTGTCTTTGATCAAATTATTTTTAAATTTATTGCAACCATATAATAATAAAAAAGAAAAAATATTCCTTTTTTAATAAGGAAGAAAATCTTTCAAAATAAATTATTATTTACATGCTAGTTTTGAGTTTTTGAAGAAAAAATTTTATCCTGTTTTCACAAAATGAGATATTCAATCCAAAAGTCTTGACCTAAAGTTTGAATA
>NW_021558610.1:0-214 GCF_001605985.2 Dendrobium catenatum
GGGGTATCCTTTCCTCTTTGGAATCCAAACTTTGGACCTATATATCCCAACTCAAAATATACTTTCACAACACTTGACACTTACACAAATTACATTGATCCCAATATAAAAATCTAGACTCACCTGCAGGGTTATCCTAAGCAATTAATATATATAAAAAAAGCAGTTATTCCCAAGCAGTTTGTATATGAGCAGAAAAGAAAGTAAACACACT
>NW_021558611.1:0-329 GCF_001605985.2 Dendrobium catenatum
TTGAATCCAAGTTGAAAAATTTCTGAATTCCTCAAACAATTCACTCTTATGAAAAATAAATCTAACCCAAGTGAATCTAGAGAAATCATCCACTATAACAAATCCGTATACCTTCCCTCCTAGACTTACAGTTCCTATAGGTCCAAAAAGATCCATATAAAGAATTTCTAATGATTTACTAGTTCTAAGATCCTTATTAGACTTAAAAGATGACTTCACTTGTTTTCCTAATTGACATGCATCACAAAGGTGGTCCTTAGTAAAGTCTAATTTTGGTATAATCACTAAATTTTTTTAGGTAATTCTCCTAAGATTTTTCATACTAGAAT
>NW_021558612.1:0-225 GCF_001605985.2 Dendrobium catenatum
TGTCAATAGGGTAATTAGACAAAGTGGTCTTAATTATTATGTCGCTAGAGTCTCCGGTATGACCAAAAATGCCCGAATCATCCAGCATATCCTTTGATCTTCAATCATTCCTAAAGCTGGTGATAGAATAAATATTACCCCTCTCCTTTCTATTCTAACCTTTTTGATTATGGAATGTCATCCTATCAACGAAGCCCAACTTATCATAGATTATCTCTATGGGCT
>NW_021558613.1:0-342 GCF_001605985.2 Dendrobium catenatum
ATGAAGCTAAGATGGCCCTTAGTAAACTGCAATGCCATGAAGAGATTTTTTGGAAACAAAAGGCTGCTATGAAACACTTGTCGGAAGGGGATAATAACAGTAGGTATTTTCATGCTTTAGTTTCTAAAAAATGTGCTATTAATGGTATCCATAAAATTGCTCGTTATGATGGTTCTTTTGCTGTTAATAATGATGAGATTGCTAATCTTGCTGTTAATTTTTTTAAGAATAATCTCAATAAATCTTTTTGTCATATTGATATTGATGACCATTCTTTTATCCCTAAGTTGGTTACTCAGGATGATAATTCTGCTCTCTCTGTTTGCCCTCTCTTGGAAGAGG
>NW_021558614.1:0-356 GCF_001605985.2 Dendrobium catenatum
CAACCTATACGGAGTTGGGAAGAGTTCAAGGACCTATACTGCACAGTTTCAGAGTGTCCAGTGAGGGCACCCATTATGAACAGTTCATGTCTCTTTTTCAGGAAGGCACAGTGGCAGAGTACCGGGAGCGCTTTGAGCTTCTATCCGAGCGATTGAGGGGAATGCCCGATGACGCCATGGAGGGGAATTTCATGAAAGGGTTGAAACCCTACATCAGAGCCGCCATCAGGGTCGTCAACCCACGAGGGATAGTGGAAATTATGGAGACAGCTCAGCTTGTTGAGGACAAGCAGAAGGCGGATCAGACACGGAAATCAGGGGGGTCTCACCCCACATATCGCTCACCACTCGTGCTC
>NW_021558615.1:0-408 GCF_001605985.2 Dendrobium catenatum
AACTTAATTGATGTTAAGAAAATAATATAATAAAAAATGCATCTAATTAGAAGCTATGCTATATTTTCAAAAAGCCCCACACTTAAAATGAGATTGCACAAATGATCATAAATAATTAATAAAATATAAAATGTGCAACTCTATATCGTGATCATTTTTGGCAAATATTAATCGGCTCATTCAAAATTCTATACTTAGATGTAAGTCTTTCGATCACATTATAGATTATATTAAATATGAGATTTTTTTTGTAAAGATAAATTTGACGTTTTTTTTTTAATTAACATCTTTTAGGGGGGAAAAACTGAAGATATTCAATTTAAAAACTGAAGTTATTTTATGAGGTGTATGTAAGTGATATTAATTTGCATAATTATTATATATGTTTAGATTTATTAATTATTTATA
>NW_021558616.1:0-2411 GCF_001605985.2 Dendrobium catenatum
TATATTATGTAAATAGTAAATTTTATATTTTAAATATTTATATTTTATTTTTAAAAAGATTCATGCAATGATTATTCGACAAGTTTTATGCTGGTTGTCGACTATCTAACGTAATACTCTACTTTTCTCATCCAAGACTTGGAACCTGACAACGGTAGTGTTAAGCGTTATAGAGATGAGGATGCTCAAGTGGATGAGTGGATTTACCTTTAGAGATAGGATATGAAATGAGTATATACATGAAAAGGTTGGAGTAGCTTCAGTAGAATATAAGATTAGAGAGAGTCGTCTTATTTGATTTGGTCATATAAAATAGTGGCCTTCTGATGACCCGGTTAGGAAATTAAAGGTATTAAATTTGACTTATGTTAAGAAATATAGAGGTAGTCCTAATAAGATCGACTTTGTTAGAAAAATATTAGAAATGATATTTTTTTCTTATATTTAAACGAGAATTTGACTTTTAACATGACACAATGGAGAAAAATAATTCATGTAGTCGACATGCATGATATTTCTTGATTATCTATGAATTGTGTGGTGGCATTATCATTTGTAACACAGATTCTTAATTGATAACGACTTATAAAATTATATAAAATTTTTGAATTTAAGTTTCATCGGCATCAAATATAGATTTTGAATTATCATAAAAAAATATTTCCAATGTGATGGCTAATTAGAAAAATTACTTTAAAGAGTTATTCACTTAAACTACTAGATTCAAATTTATTCGTGAATGACTTGTAACTTTTCTAGCATGTAATCATGAGATAAAAGCTGAGGGAGGCTGAGTGAATTTTAAGTAAGTATGAAGACTGAAAATGTGTCAAAGTTCTATGAGAGATATGGAATATGAAGAGAGAGATAAAAAACAAGAGCCTATAATATATCTCTTGGACATGAGAACTCATTACAAACTATGATGAACACGGGATTTAACCAATGATGAACTCATTACAAACTATAATGAACACGGGATTTAACCAATTGGTCCCCTCGTAGATTTCTGTCGATAATATATCTCTTGGGCTTGAGGTAAGTCTATATGGGTGAGTGTAGAGGTTGAGCCCTTGCTTCTTGATGTACAAGATGATTCTATGAATGTAAATCATTTGGATGTGATAGCGAGTCAATTTTAGATGAGATTCCAACCTCTTAAAGTAAAGGGGCGAGTTCCACTTGGTGAAAGTGGTAGTAACCTGAGAATTGTTTGAATGCAAGAGATCTTAACAATATCATTTGAGGTGTGTGTTTTCTGTAGATGGGATGATGACACCAATGATTGTTGAGTGGCTTCTATTGCGGAGATGTACGTGGATGAAATGCTCTAAAAAAGAAGAGTGACATACGTGGAATTTGCTCAGTTTGATGACTCATCGATATGACACATTTAGGCAAGTCTATATATAGTGTCATTGCTAGAAAAGTGGACATATTTTCACATGATGATGCCTATCAACCAGTTGGTTGTTATGTGTGAAATCTGATTGTGTTTATCAATCTAGTTATTATGTTGTCTCGGACCTCAAAACTTGTCGTGTAAGCTGAGGAGTGCGGGGTTTTGCCACGTGTTTAAAAATTTTTTTATACAATGTTGCAGCTTTGTGTATCCGAGCACCTGACACTGTGTTCCAGAATTGAACCACAAAGAATAGAGCACTACTGCAATATAGATACGACGTTATAGCGGTATAAGACAGAGGCTTGAGCGCAACAACGCCCCAAACTGCCGCCACAATGCTGCGAGACGGATTGAACATTTATCTCTCTTTTTTCTAAAGGGTTGCCTCCCTTGGTGGATGTAATTGGCTTTTCTCTTGTATTTTTAATTAAGTCAAGAGCGAGAACGGTACATGTAAGAAGAGAAACAAAATGAGAGAGAGAGAAGAGTGATATGTACTTATTTCTCGCAACTTTCATAGTGACTTTCTTGGTGTGGTGTGGCTCCGTATGTTTCCTCTATTTTGAGTTTTCAACGTTAATATGATGTTCTTTGTTTCTGCTATTCTTACTTTCTTATTTATTTATTGACGATGTTTTACTCTCATCCTCAACGCTGACCGACTTCTTTTTTCTTCGTGGTGAGTATTCCTCTTAAGAGTTGTGACCCTTCATGCCGAATTTCCTTCGATGATCTGTTAGATATATGTATAGTACCTATATGAGCATACACAAATATACTTAAATATAAAATTTTAAATTTAATTTACTAATTTCATCAACTGGCCCATAACTCAATGAACTCTTTCGACTTGTATATCATTACGTGACAGAATTCTTAGCAATGGGAAGGCGGTGATTCACTCAAAAAATCACTATAACAAACCAAAAAAAGTTATTAAGTTCACTAAAAAAATTATTATGTTAATTAAATTTTAATTAGTTTAATATCCATTAAAAGTAGCAAA
>NW_021558617.1:0-318 GCF_001605985.2 Dendrobium catenatum
TATAAACCCTTGTGTTCTTATTTTTTACTGCTTCCGCTTTTATTTTCTTCCGCACTTATTTTTATGGTGATTTGGTTTGTATTCATGCTTTGCTTTTAGAAAATTTTTAAACACTAATTCACCCCCCTCTTGGTTAGCCTTGGGCCAGTTCTATAGGGCTTAACATCCCTAACGAACTTTCAAGTGGTATTAGAGAGGGATTTATAAAAACTAATTTTGAAAACCTTTTGAATTTTGATCCATGGCTAACTTTAGGAATCATAATACACAGGAAGGGTATTATATTACCCGACCATTTTATTTGATAATATCTCATTT
>NW_021558618.1:0-374 GCF_001605985.2 Dendrobium catenatum
AGCCATACAATCATACATAAATGATCAAATGACATCTAAATATAATTAAAAGTTATATATTCATACCTATGCCTTAAATTGAGGTTGTATCGAACAAATACTAGATCATTTAGTCTTTGATGCTCTAAATGATTTCTTCTCTTGGTATGAATTTGTTCAAATACACTCCAATTTCTTTCACATCCAAAAGATGAAGAAGTTTGACTAAGAATTCTAACAGCCAATTTCTGCAAATTTGGTGCACTTAATCCAAACATCTTCCACCATTCATCTAAAAAAGAGTAGTATTAGTTAATTAATATTTGATATACAAGAAAGACTAAATCCATTCTAACATTTTTATTTCACTTACCAGGCTGCATTTCTTTGGCCAT
>NW_021558619.1:0-243 GCF_001605985.2 Dendrobium catenatum
CCATATTTATTCGTTCTAATTTTACTTTCCAAGTAGTTATTATTGCCGTAAAAAATAGATCTTAAGCTCTCAGTTCAGTTGCCATTTCCTCATGCGTTGTTTCTATCCATTCCTCATAAGTTTCCAAATATAAACCAAAACAGAGCATTAAAGCTCTCAAAAGAAGAATGTAATATGAAATGAAAACTATCAACACTAAAATTCATTTACTTTTCTGCATTATTACATATCAACAAGATTCTA
>NW_021558620.1:0-1230 GCF_001605985.2 Dendrobium catenatum
GAATGATTGACTTATTTGTTTAGTCCGCGCACTCACTAGGTTCACCTATAATCAATTCCTTTGGGTGATTTTTAGAAAATCTCAAATATTTAGGCAAAGAGTTTTCTATCTCCAAATTTTCTTCTAAATTTATTTTATCAATCTTTTGGGAGTTAAACTCAATCTCATCTTCTACAATATTTGGCTCTTCTAAAATTCTAAATTCATTAAATACAATATGTGTGGTCTATTCAATTATCAAAGTTCTTTTATTAATTACTCTATAAGATTTTTCAACACTTGCGTATCCTATAAAAATTCCTTCATCTAATTTTGGATCAAATTTTTCAAAGATAGATTTTCCATTGTTATAAATAAACACCTTACATCCAAAAACATGCAAATATGATAAATTAGGTGTTCTTCCTTTTAGCAACTCATAGGGTATTTTTTTAAATTTGATCTCACATTCATCCTATTCAGAACATAACATGCAGTGCTAACCACCTTAGCCCAAAAATATTTAGGAAGTGAGTATTCTGCCAACATGGCTCGGGCGGCTTCTATTAATATTCTATTTTTCCTTTTGACTACCCCATTCTACTGAGAGGTTCTAGTTGCAGAAATATTATGATCAATTCCTTTCTTCTTACAAAAATCCTCAAATTTATTATTCTCAAATTCTCCTCCATGATCAATTTGAATAGTCATAATTTCACATCCTAACTTTCTTTGAATTCAAGTCGAAAATGCTTATGAAATATAAATCTAACCTATGTGAATCTAGAGTAATCATCCACAATCACAAATCCGTATACCTTCCTCATAGACTTACAGTTCCAACTGATCCAAAAAGATTCATATGCAAAATCTCCAATGGTTTACTAGTTCTAAGACCCTTATTGTACTGAAAAGAGGACTTCACTTATTTTCCAAATTGATATGCATCACAAACGTGGTCCTTAGTAAAGTCAAATTTTGGTATACCTCTCACTAGGTTCTTTTGGGTAATCCTCCTCAGGTTTTTCATGCTAGAGTGACAAAGTCTCCTATGCCAAAACCATGGTTCATCAGAAATAGTTTTTAAACAAAAAGTAGTAGGAGTTTTAATGCAATTCAAGTCTAGCATATACATATTGTTTACCCTTAGACCATTCAAAATATCATTTCCATTTAGGCTTAATATGCAGCTAGTTGAAAAAAAATTTACACAATATCCTTTATCACATAGCTGGCTTATACTTAACAAAT
>NW_021558621.1:0-219 GCF_001605985.2 Dendrobium catenatum
GCCACAAAATCGTTGGGACAGAACAAGGCTCCGGGACGGGATGGTATCACTGCCTCCTTCTTCAAAGCATACTGGGATATTGTGGGGGAGCAGGTTGGTCGTGCCTGTAAGGAATTCTTCAATTTGGGCGAGATGGACCCTTCCTGGAAGGAGACGATTGTGGTCTTGATTCCGAAAGTTAAGAATCCGGACCGCCCATCCAAGTTTAGACCCATCAGT
>NW_021558622.1:0-352 GCF_001605985.2 Dendrobium catenatum
AGAAAATCTAAATCCTTAGGCTTTAGAAATTCTATATCAATCAAAGGATTATTTAAGGCATTTTGAAATACCTTAATGACATTTGAATTGTCACCCTCAATGATTAAACCTTCAACTTCAAGCATCCAATCCTGAATATAATTCCTGATAGCAAGGATGGCTAATAGCTCCATTTGAGCACTATCCCAATGTTGAGAATGAATTCCAAAAGCAGCTATCCCTCGGCCTTTGTAATCTCTGAAAATTCCTCCAATTCCTGTGCTATTATTTATAAGAACAGAGGAATCTACATTTATCTTGATCCAACCCGGGGGCGGAGGATGCCAAGAAGATTTGGACAGCTTGCACAGCT
>NW_021558623.1:0-429 GCF_001605985.2 Dendrobium catenatum
AATTTGATGATCTTGGGCTCGTTAGATTTGTCTCGTTGAGCGGCTCGATTCGACTATAAACATGTCACATTTAAAAACCATTTGGTAATCCAAATTATGGATTAAACATTCCAAATGTGCTTCAGGTATTTGATGCAGACTTATTTGAGCTTGGATTGAGTCAAATTTGGTATCATTGGGTTCGCATTTTTTGAGACGTTCAGTTTGACTGCAAGTTTTCTAAAATCAGAGTTGAGATGGTCTCCAACATAATTTTTGAAATTTCCAACAAGATTTTGCTTCAAGATAATTTTTTGAAAATATATCAGTAGCCCCTATTTTCATATGTCAAAGCTTACATAGTCCAAAAATACATATCACTACATTTTAAATTGGTCAAATCATTAACATTATGTTCCAAAAATTTAAAATTTGCTCAAATTTTATTAT
>NW_021558624.1:0-274 GCF_001605985.2 Dendrobium catenatum
CAGGTCAAATCCTGCAGGGGGCGCTGCCCCCTTGGAATCCGACATATCTACGAAGCGTACGACGATCAAGGATATGAACAAATAGGGGTCGAGCCAAATTCAATGCAACTTCAACATACATTTTGTAGAATTTGAATGATTAATCATCTTTAGTGACCATTTTCTTTTTATTTCTATTGTTGATCGCTATTGACTCATTTTTTCTAGCGAAAGGTCGAGCCAAATTTGAGGCAACACCAACAATCACTTATAAAAGCTAATATTGAGTATGGAT
>NW_021558625.1:0-300 GCF_001605985.2 Dendrobium catenatum
AGTTTGGAATTGATTTGAGTTGAAATGGGCATTTAAATCCCATAAGGGTATTTTGGTCAATTTTGACCCATTGGTCAACTAGGGTCAAAAATGAGTCTGAAAAAAATGTAGTTTACTGTTCAATAGGTTGCAATCAAGGGTTTGGAAGTGATTGGAGGCTTTGATAAAGGCTCCAAGATCAAACTCTTCAAGGGGTTAGGTTCAGTGGCATAGGCTGTAAATATTTGAAGGTTTTACAACATTTGGATTTTAATTCAAATTTTAGGGTTAGAGACCTCAGAATGGGCTCAAAATTGGAGG
>NW_021558626.1:0-347 GCF_001605985.2 Dendrobium catenatum
AAATGCACCAAGTGTGGTGGGTCTCGTCCGTACAACACCTTGAATGGGGCCATATGGAAAGCTAAATAATAGAAAGTGTTGTACTAGTATTCCGCCCAGGGTAGCCATTTGGCCCACAGCTGAGGTGTACCCGAAATAAAGCATCGTAGGTATGTCTCCAGGCTCCTGTTTACCACCTCCATCTGCCCATCTGTCTGCGGGTGATAAGCGGTGCTACTCTTCAATACGATCCCCTACAGCCTGAAAAACTCTCTCCAAAAGTGGTCGAGGAACACCTTATCCCGATCGAATAATATGGACTCTGGTATCACATACAGTCTGACCATCTCTCTAATGAACACTGCTGC
>NW_021558627.1:0-266 GCF_001605985.2 Dendrobium catenatum
TTGACTTCTTTTGGGCTTGCTAGCTCATTAATATTTCGAGCTAATAGTTAGCTCATTATGAGCTATTTTTTAGTTCATTTATGGAACTAAAGAATTAGCTCATTGATTCTTGGAATTGCCCTTTCCTCTTTCTTTTGTCTCTTGGGATGCTGCGGTTTCCTGCTGTTTTTGACCCCTCGGTTTGCTCCTGAATTATGGCCTGTGGTCCCCCTTTTTACCGAAATTAGTGTGGCTCTTCGGGTCCCTTGTCGGGCTGTTTTCCCGTG
>NW_021558628.1:0-308 GCF_001605985.2 Dendrobium catenatum
TGATTTGGGAACACTTTTGATTAAACTAGTGGTTTTATTTTCTTTAGAAGTCATTTAAATGTTGGCTAAAAGGTTTGTTCTTTGTTGTGTTTTGAAATCCATGAAAGTCTTAATTAAAGGGTTTGGTCCTTAGGAATTTCAAGGAATGGATCAATTTAGATTTAGATTTTGGAATGAGAGCCAAAGGAGATGAAGTAGGAGCACTTGATTCTGAGGGAAACTCAGAGGTGCTCGGACTACCCTATGTTGGGCTTTACATTTTTGAATCTAAATTTGGTTTAAGTTGATATTTTATTAGAAGATTGGGG
>NW_021558629.1:0-253 GCF_001605985.2 Dendrobium catenatum
TCGTGCTAGATCAAGCATATTTTTTGATAACGTATCAGTTGCCCCCCTATTTTCGGATGTGGAAGCTTATATAGTCCGAAAATAGATAGACTTATATCCTTTTGAGCGGCTTATGACTGATAATTATGTATTTAAGTAAAAATGATACTTTTATCGAACAGTTTATAAAGTACATGTAATAAAATATTACAGATAATATCCTATGTTATTTAATAATAGTATTTATGTTGATTTCAGAAGTAAGTATCAACTT
>NW_021558630.1:0-256 GCF_001605985.2 Dendrobium catenatum
TTCAAAAGTTTAAAATTTATTTTATATTTTTAATATTTATTTATTTTCCCTAATTATTAAATAAAATTCCAATCTAAAGTTAGGTGGTGGGGCTTTTAATTTTCCAAGATATAGTATTCAATTATGAACATTTTGAGTTATTATTTATATTATTTGGATTAAATTTATATTTTTTTACATTTTTTTTTAAGTTTTGAAGCACAAAAAGGGGCTAATTTATGTTTTGCTTAATTTTATGATCAAATGAAGTCAAAAT
>NW_021558631.1:0-287 GCF_001605985.2 Dendrobium catenatum
ACAAGGGTTTTAAGGTAATTGCCCTCCTAAAAATGTTAAAATATTATGGTATTTAAGCAATTGCCCCCAATATAATTAAATACATTGTGTAGATGTATTATTGTTAATTAGGGAATGATAAACCAAATACAAAGAGAAATAGTAAATCAAAATTTGTTCCGGGGGCGCTGCCCCCAGAAACCCTTGCAGGGGTGCTGCCCCTTGACCACGTGACCTGACCGGACAGGTCGAACCCCGCCAAGGGGCGCTGCCCCCTTGGACCCCCGACATATATGCGAACAGTTATA
>NW_021558632.1:0-214 GCF_001605985.2 Dendrobium catenatum
CTTCAACTAAGGCTTCATTTGGGACATTGTTTTTATTGTTTTTAACTTTTAGGGTTTGGAAACAGCTCATCTTGGCCTATTGGTTGAGAGCTTATGCTTCCAACTAAGAGGTCTTGGGTTCGAGTCTTTGTGTATGCGTTGTGTGTGTGAGTTTGCTTTAAATGGCCTAAATGTCCTAAAAAAAAAAACTTTTAGGGTTTGGGACCTCACAACG
>NW_021558633.1:0-353 GCF_001605985.2 Dendrobium catenatum
AGTTTATATATAATAAGGAAACCTCTAATTACATTAACTCCAAGTAAAGCTAGCAAAATTGAAAATATAAACCAACAAATTTATGTACCAAAATATTACAATTTTGTCGAAGAGTTTTTAAATTCGGACAAATAATATATTCCATTTCTAAAAATGAACTTAATAAACAATTTCAAAAATTCAGCCATATATAGATAATTGCACGTGCACATTGTGCACGTTGACATAACTTTAAAAAAATAATATTATAAAATTTTAAAAATAATTATTGCTAATAAAAATACTAACATTTAACAGAGAACTTTAAGGTAAAGCCAATAAAAATCTCTAAAGCAATTTGCTTATGTCAATGT
>NW_021558634.1:0-1202 GCF_001605985.2 Dendrobium catenatum
TCCCCCTGGGATTGATTTTGCTTTGATTAGGAGGGGGAGAACGCCGCGTATATCCCGAATCAAAGGTGAAGAATGGTCTATCTTTAGACCGTTACTGCCTTTTGAGTTTGAGATTAAGACCTTGCTTAAGGAGTAGAAGTCCAACAAGGGTCTAAGACTCGTCCTTAATTATCCTTAAATGACACTATTATTTTATAGAATTACAATCACTATCACTAACCCCTGTAGACGTACGCATATGTATAAGTTAATGGGTTTTGAGTATACGAAAAATAAATGTAAATTAAATTTAACAGGCTACTACAAAGACCTAAGGCTGAGGGAATCGCACAACATAAAGGTCTAAGAGCCATAAGGTCTTCTAAGTTTTAAGAAAATTTATTTCACACGAGCCATAAGTCTTAGTTCCGGTCGGCGCACCCCCATTTAGAAGAAATGGGAGCGGCCATTGATGCTCCTATATATTTGTCCAAGTCCCTCTTACAGCTCCTTGTTTGGATACTTTTCAAAGTCCCTTGCAAAACACATAAAAAGAGCAATGGTCAAAGTATGTTAATATATAATATGCAAATAATTAAATAAATGCAATTAAATAAAAACTTCCGTTTTGTTGGGAGCATTTCATGCATTTTTTCTAAATTTTTCATAATCACACAGCTTTATTGTTTGCTTTTTAAATTTTTCGATTTTAAAAGCATTTCATCCATTTTTCTATTGTCTTTTCAAAACTAAACTTTTCAACAATCACTCAAATAAACTCATTTTCTAACATACTTTATTTCTCAATAAACGCATTCCTTTACTTCCAACATTTACAAAACACTTAAAAGCAACTACTCATTTCTTCACATAACTGTAAATGAACATTCCATCACCTTTCTTTTCCACAACACAAAACAGTGCAAAATAGCGAAACACTTTTCTCAAGAACTCATAACATCAAGTAACTAATAACAAGACAAAACACTTATCTATTCTTCGTGTAGTCACCATAATTTACAGTTTGTTGCGTCCAGGTGTATTCGCGGCAGTGGAGAAATATAAGGTTTATCGTCTTAGCGTTGTACGAAAATCCGGCACACAATCAGATAAAAGAAAGAGGGTCTAGAATTTATGAGACACCAAGATGTTTACGTGGAAAACCCCTGTAAAAAGGGGGAAAAACCACGGGGTCTAGCCCAGTTTGAACGAATCCACTAGTA
>NW_021558635.1:0-301 GCF_001605985.2 Dendrobium catenatum
AAAACCACTCAGGGTCAAATCACTATCTTCCAAATTCATACTAATATTCTCAATATGATGAGGTAGGGTCGTAAGCTTAAGATCAATGGGTTCTGGTTCGTTCAATTCAGGTGAAAGTTTCAATTGATTCACTTCCAACTCGAAATTATTACCATCAAGATTACCTAAAGTCTTCTCAGTAGTTGTCACAACTAAATCAGGATCTTCCAAAATTAATGTGTTCGAAGTCCGACTATCATCCAGGCATACTTTGTCGAAAGACTTATCCTCGAGGAGGCTAGGATCGGGGTGGGTTAAGGTG
>NW_021558636.1:0-793 GCF_001605985.2 Dendrobium catenatum
CGAGAGGATGTTGCTCGATCAAAATACAATTCCCAAATGGCCTCGTCAGACTCCCTCAAACTCATGATTTGTTCGTCGGGTAGATCATCATTCAGAGGAGAACCTGCCGACAGCGGGTGTGCTGCCAGAAAATCGGCGACGGCTTGTCCTTTTACAGTACGAAGGGGAGTGAAAGTAATCTCAAATTGCATTAATATCATAAACCAACTAGCTAAACGTCCTGACAACGTAGGTCAGGTCATAAGATATTGCAAAGGATTAACTCTTGAAATCAAACTGATTGAGTGGGAGAGCATGTAGTGCCTCAGTTTCTGAGCTGCAAAAACTAAAGCGAGTTAGTGCTTCTCAATTGATGGGTATCAAATTTCAATAGGAAGAAGTCTTCAACTAAGGTAATAGAGAGCATTCACCTTCCCTTTGTCGTTGACTTGAGCCAACAGGGCGCCTAAAGACTCTTCTAAGGCTGCAGTGTAGAGAATTAACGGCTTCCCCGGAATTGGGGCTGCCAAAACTGGTGGATTAGAAAGGTATTGTTTAATGTTATCAAAATCATTTTGGCACTTCTCGTCCCATACAAATTTAGTGTCTTTTTTCTCAAGGACAGAAAAGGGTTGAGATCTCCTGGAAAGATTAGAAATAAACCTCCTTATATACGCCAATCTACCTTGTAGAGACCTTAACTGGGTAAGGCTCTTAGGAGATGGTATATCTAAGATGGCTTCAATTTTAGTAGGGTCGATCTCGATTCCGCGATGCCTCACTACGAATCCTAAGAATTTCCCTGAGGTGACGC
>NW_021558637.1:0-287 GCF_001605985.2 Dendrobium catenatum
AAGGTATATTCTCCTTTCTTTAGATTCCAAATTGGATCTAATATCCCACTTCATAAATCACTTTCATATTTATGATAATTTTCAAATACATTTGCATTTACATTACATTTCACAGAAAAAAAAAGAAAATCTAGACCACCTGCAGGGTTATCCTAAGAAAAAATCATCCCAAGCAGTTATATATATACATTTTAAATTAAATCAATTAGCCACACTTGGCCACACTCCTTTTTTATTTGGGGGCTAAGCTGCTGAAGCACCTGTAGCATTTTATAAAATTATTTATT
>NW_021558638.1:0-212 GCF_001605985.2 Dendrobium catenatum
CCTCCTATAAAGTGTCATTGCATTATAAACACTAATATAACACTTGTGCATGTGCAATTTAGGCCATTAATCAAATCAATTATGCCTTTATTAATAATAATACAATACATTATTACTAACAAACCTTTATCACACTCCTACAACGTGATGGCTTTAGCAATCCAAAATAATTTTATTTCAACTAATTGTAGTATGATGAAATATTTGCTAGC
>NW_021558639.1:0-374 GCF_001605985.2 Dendrobium catenatum
TTTGCAGCAATTTAGAAACCGCTGTATTTGCTTTTGCTGGAAAGACTTTAACAGCGGTTTTATAAGTGCTGCTGTAGACAGGCTTTAGTAGCGCTTTTAGCAGATGTGAAAATCATTGCTAAAGGGTAGAATAAATTTAAAAAATATATAATGCCAAAAAAATAAATTTTGTGATCAAATTATAAATATCAATAAAATAGTATATAAATATAAATTAATTATGTTATTTAATAGTTTACTAATTGTGTTATTAAAACTGTTGTTTTTATGTGCCATGATGTTTTCAAAGAAAACAATCAATAAACAAAGAAAAAATGGGAACATAGCAAGCATATATGATCAATAGAATTTATGAGCACAAATCCTTTTCCAAT
>NW_021558640.1:0-311 GCF_001605985.2 Dendrobium catenatum
GCTCGGTACACGCTCGGTACTGAGCGGTACATGAGTAAACACTCGGTACATGCTCGGTACAGAGTAGTACATGCTCGGTACACGCTCGGTACTGAGCAGTACATGCTCGGTACCGAGTAGTACATGCTCGGTACACGCTCGGTACACGCTCGGTATTGAGCAGAATTTCAAAATTACTCATATAATATAATTTTGTTCCGGGGGCGCTACCCCCAGAAACACCCGCAGGGGCGATGCCCCTTGACCCCGCGACCTGACCGGGCAGGTCGAACCCCTTGAGGATTTTCATTTGAAGAAGGGAATGTTTGGAT
>NW_021558641.1:0-298 GCF_001605985.2 Dendrobium catenatum
AATATGATAAAAAGAAGATCCATTCAAAACTTGTTTATAAAAGAAAATATCTCATAAATAATATGTTAAAGTAACTTTTCTCAATATTGGAATTTGAAATCAAGCCTTTGAAAATCTCACATAACCCATAGTTCTTCTAAGTTTTAAAAGTTTTGAAAAGAGAGGATAGCTTGCTTTTTAGTGGGCTCATTTTATGTCTCTAAATCTTTGATTGGCTCTTTGAATATCTTTTGATTTTTGATACACATTTTTGTATATACTTTTTTATTTCAATTTTGGCATCTTTGCCACTTTTCCT
>NW_021558642.1:0-599 GCF_001605985.2 Dendrobium catenatum
ATTAATTTTTTAAGAGTGAAATATTTATTTTAATAAAATTCACAACCGACAAAAATATTAAAAGGGCGTTGAAATTTCTATTTTACACGTCTTTCATTTAATAATACTGTTCATTAAAATTGTAAGTGCGCGACTTTCTTTGTATAATTATTATTTTTTGAATGGGAGGGTATCGGTTTTGAATTTGAAATTGGAGATTTATTTGCGGTCAGTGTCAAAAGATAGATGTGGGGGTACTCAGGAGCCGCGTTTTTTTATTCGGTGAAAAGGACGGCGGAATGTCTCCTGGCTCCCCTCCCTAAGCCTCCTTTAAAATTTTGTTTTCTTTTACATTTAGGTCAATAAAATAAAATTCACACATATATCATAAAGCTCCCAATTAATATAATAAAATTTTATTTGGGACCCATTGGATTTAGTTTGGTTGATGAGCGAGCATGATTGAAACTCCAACCAATGTTCGAATTCCCTTTCAAACGGTTGGCCCCCTTAGAGGGGAGTAGTAAAGTGTGGGCCCGACGCCTGTGTGTTGACTACACTAGGTTCAACCGATGCATTAGTTACTCTGTCATGCACCTCCTATAGAGGTGGCAGGGATA
>NW_021558643.1:0-386 GCF_001605985.2 Dendrobium catenatum
ATCAGAAGTGGAGCAAAGTTAAGGGAAATAAAAATTTTATAAATTATAATGTTATGATTTGTTTTAAATGCAGGAAATCAGGACATGTCAAAGCTGATTTCCCTACACTTAAAAGTCACCCAAGCAAAGAGAAGGGTGACGAGAAACCCACGTTCAGGAAGGATATGAAGAAATTTCAAAAGGTGTTCTGGGTGGATTTTGCATCGGATTCATCTGAAGCTGAACCAGAAGAGGAGACAACAAACTTGTGCTTAATGGTAGACGAACATCTTGGTCTAGATGACCAAGAAGAGGTATGTGAACTAATATACGAGCAACACCTTAAGGTTTCTAAAAAAATGCATGCATCATATAGGATACTTAAGAAAACTCATGCTAGCTTGAAA
>NW_021558644.1:0-593 GCF_001605985.2 Dendrobium catenatum
TATGAAAGGCTTCAAGAAATCTTACTGCACATTTCATGAACATCATTTTTTCATTCAACCAAAATTTTAAACAGCCCTCAAAATTTTGCTATGTTTTCTTGTATAATTTTTCCATTTTCATGCTTCAAATTTGCCATTATATTTTTCATTTGTCCTAGATAAGGTAGAATTGAGCTTTTAACAATTTTTAAAAATCTAACTATATCAAGATTGCTAGATCATAACTTTTAAAATTGTGATCCATTATACCAAAGCATGTGAGAATAAATTTAAAAGATCAGACGCAAATATATATTTATTAGAAAAATCATAAACCACAAAATATATTTCTAGAAGCTCGAACCAATTGCTAATAATTTCAGCTTTGACTGTTTCCCAAAAGAAAGCAACCCCAACTTCGCTAATACCTTAAAAGGTCTTCTTGTTCCTTCTCTCTACCTTGAAGGGATGTAGAGTTGTTGCCTCCTATTAGATGTCTCACTACCATCTAAATGGTTGGGGATTAAGGGTGCGTTTGGAACGGCTGCAGCTGTCGGTAAAGTAGGTTGTAAAATTATTGTACATAAATCTGCTTTCAAAAATTATTGTACAGA
>NW_021558645.1:0-918 GCF_001605985.2 Dendrobium catenatum
TTGCGACCCTTCATTTTCTCATAAACCTTCATCATCCTTTAATATAGATAGACATTACCTATACCATTACCCACTCTCAAAAACATTTCATATTCACCTGCAACACTTCAGTTTCTCACAACTGTTGCTCTTCCCATAATAATATATTACCTTTTTCATGTGCACCCAAACTGTCGTGAGAGCAACCCAACAGCCTGCTACCAAAACAACTTTTACATTTTGCGTGCGAACCTACCTACATATCCATCTCGTGTGCTATTCCCTTCTTTTAGAAAACTCAAAGCCTAGTTGCAGCTACTTATGACGCTTGATTTTTTGGGACAAGTTCAATATGTGAGTTCAAGAAGAGTAACCCTTCTACTTCTTTATCCTCTTCTCAACTTATTATATATATTTATTTAAGTAGCACTTCTGCTTCTTTATCCTCTTCCTCCAACTACTATATTTTGATTTGTCTCAGAGCTAAGGATACTGGTATAAAGCCTGTGACGACAAGTATCTCTCTTCAAGATACTTTATTGATTTCAGTGATCCTTGTATGCAATGCATCTTTTTTTTTAATGTTTATGCTTCATTTAGGTAACTTTTCTTTGCTTTCTTAATGAAGCTGCATGCCAAATTCAAATGTCAAATCATCTAGAAGTTCAAGTAAGCTTCATGTCCATGTACTGAAGAAGTTAAGCTTTCATTCGATAATCTGATAAGGACTTAAGAATTATGCTTACTTGAATAGGTTAGGAATGAGAAGGTTGATGACTTTCGAGAGTTATTGAAGGAATGGAGTATCATAGAAATGTTTTAAAATTTGTCATTTAATTTATGTTCTCTCTAAGATTCTTTCTTGTATTGAACTAATCTCCCTCTCACGATGCTATTTCCTCCTTGTAGAGATTTCAATTGTATATGGGCTTGTTTGAG
>NW_021558646.1:0-343 GCF_001605985.2 Dendrobium catenatum
GGAAATCAGCCCTTACGTGCTCTTGATTCATACATTTAAAATAGATAAGAACCGAAGAAACCTTAGAATTTTTATTCGGTTTACCTTTATTCCATTACTGATAATGTTTTTGTTTTTTCTTTACAAACTTTTTGAATTTCCTTATCATCAGCATAATGTTATCATCATCTTCAACAAGAGAACTGACATTATCAGAATCATCAGCCTTTAAAGCAACATTTTTCTCTTTTCTTTTCTCACTTCCATCAATCTGCTTTTGACTCACTCACTCATAAAAAACTATGTGATCCAAGTAAGTTGTCAATTGAATAAAAATTAAAATCCTTAGATTCAGTAATACTAG
>NW_021558647.1:0-1205 GCF_001605985.2 Dendrobium catenatum
GGACTATTCAGGTGCTGGAAGATCTGTTGAGACTTTATGTTTTGGATTTTGGCGGAAGCTGGGAAGATCATATCCCGCTGATTGAGTTTGCTTATAATAACAATTTTTAGTCCAGTATTGGCATGGCACTGTACGAGGCTCTGTATGGCAGGAAGTGCCGTACTCCTTTGACTCTGACTGAGGTCGGAGATAGGCAGGAACTGGGTACCACTTTTGTTGAGGAAACTGTTAAGAAAATCAGTTTGATAAAAGAAAGATTAAAAGATGCTCAGGACCGACAGCAGAAGTATTATAATCAGAAGCACAGGTTTGTCGAGTTTCAAATTGGTGACTTTGTGTATGTCAAAGTCAGCCCGATGAAGGGTGTGAGCAGATTTGGTTAGGTGAGCAAGCTTAGTCCAAGGTATGTTGGCCCTTTTAAAGTTTTGGAAAGGATTAGAAAATCTGCTTACCGACTGTTGCTTTCTGATTCGATGTCTGACGTGCATAACGTGTTTCACGTATCCACTTTGAGGAAGTGGGTATCAGACTCTGGGAAGAAGCTGTCAGCTGATGAGGTTGAGATTCAGGAGAATCTGGCGTACAAGGAAGAGCCAGAGTTGATTTTGGCGTACGACGTCCGAAAGTTAAGAAATAAACAGATTCTGATTGTTAAAGTCCAGTGGAAGGTCCGGACTGCACGGGAAGCGACTTGGGAGAAGGAGTCTGATATGAGACAGCCGTACCCGTACTTGTTTTGACTGAGTTTGGATTGGATAATGTCGAGGATGACATTTTTCTGAAGTTGGGGAGATTGTAATATCAAAATCTGCTCCAGGATCGTCCAGGACGATCTGGGATCGTCCTGGGACGATCAGTGGAAGATTTGCTTCAGAATTTGCCCAGATTTGCTCCAGGTGTTTTTCTATAGGTATCGTCCGGGCCGATAGGGACATCGTCCAGGCCAATCTGTACTGTTCAAAATATTGGCCGGAGAATAGTTTTGGGAACCGTCCAGGACGATCAAATTTGGTCTGATCGTCCCGGGATGATCTGGCGATCGGCCGGACCGATCTTAGTATTATAAAGCTGAAATCAGTCGTTTTGAAGAGAGAGAAAATAAAAAAAATATCTGATTTTTGAGGAGAGAGAAAGTCGAGGGCATTTTTGCAAAAGTTGATTTTCGGGTGACGCGGAGCCGTTTTCGTCCGACGAGATTGTTCAGG
>NW_021558648.1:0-318 GCF_001605985.2 Dendrobium catenatum
ACTTTTTGAATAACGTAGATGGCTACATTCGTAAACCAAAACACACCTGAAGGTTACTCTATCACTAGACCTCCACTACTTGACAATATTCCTTTTGATTTTTTGAAAACACGTATGTCTACTTTCTTACAGTCACTTGATTATCGCAGGTGGATGCTAGTCCAGGAAGGTTACACAAAACCAACTAGATTAGTTGATAGAGTTAGGGTAGAAACACTTTATGCAGATTGGATTATAGAAGAACGTGACTTAGCACAATTAAATGCCAAATGTTTAAATATTTTCTTTTGTACTTTAAAATCTGAAGACTACATGCGG
>NW_021558649.1:0-352 GCF_001605985.2 Dendrobium catenatum
ACTCCACCTGAATCTAAGACTCCACCTCAAAGAAGATATGATATCTTCTTTAAAGATCTGAGCCTGATCGAACAGCCCGCACACCACATCAAGAACCGAATCTTGTCATACACTGGTGCGGCACCAACTCGATCAGTTATTCGACCTCAATACGTCTTATGTATAGAGTCTGGCTTCACTCGCGCGATCTGCCTCCGGTACCAACTGCTCTGGCCTGCTCAGAACAAGGCTCCCGTGCTCCAAGCCATTGCAGCGTTCGCCCGCGCAAAACTCCTGCGCATGTATCATGTACGCAGACCTCCCGCTTCCCAAGGTCTTCACGCAAGAACTTGAAGTCTAGCCTTCTTGGCTT
>NW_021558650.1:0-266 GCF_001605985.2 Dendrobium catenatum
TTTGAATTTTGTTAGTGAAATATATCTAATTTTTTGTATTTATTTTTTTATATATCGACTTTGCACACCCTGAAAAAAAGGGTTGGATCCGCCACTAGCCACAAATATATTCAAAGATATAATATTACATAAAGAGTCACAATTTAATAAAAATATATAAACATATAGTTTGAAAATTACTGTATCTGCTTTGAGATTAGCATTCTATATTATCACGGGCAAAAGGTGACCGTATAATCCCCGCCTGAGCTGCACGTAAATGTACT
>NW_021558651.1:0-405 GCF_001605985.2 Dendrobium catenatum
CTTAATATGGTCAGTTAGGAGGTAAGTACGCTGAAATCGGATTTTTCTACATTTTATTACGAAGGTTTGGTCTAATTTTGACTTAGAGTTGACCAGTCTGTTGAATTTTTTAAATTAATGATTTTTTGGATCTTTAACATTTTTAACAAATATTAGACATTATTATGAGTTGAATGCAAGTGAGTTTAATCAATTTGGATATTTCTTGAGTTAGTTATGAATTGTTGAAATTTTGGGTATTTAATGAATTTTTGTTCAATTAAAGGCCTTGAGTTTTAATTTAGAATGATCGCAACTTTGTTTTATGACTGGTAAGAGTTGATTAAGGTTGATTAAGATTGATTTAGGCTTTCTATGGATTTTATTTAATTTATTGGAGTTTATTGAACATTAAAACTTTTAAAG
>NW_021558652.1:0-412 GCF_001605985.2 Dendrobium catenatum
CCAATTTGTCATTATGAAAAAACAAGAAGGATTTTGCTCCATTATCCTATATGACTTATGAATAGCTCATTAGTGATTTGATGTTAACAAATCACCATGTGTTGTCCTTTAATGGCTTATTCAATGCTTACATAGGACAAATATATATTAGCCAAATTATAGAGACAATGACCAACTCTCTTAAACAATTGGGGCCTTTATAGCTTAAAGATAAGCAATAAAATGATATTGAAAGATAATTGATGGATGTAATGTGAAGAATCCAAGAAAATAGTTTAGTGCATGTGTTTAAATATTTAATTGTTTGATTAAGTTAATAGTTTATCCAAAAATATCATAAGAATGATGTGCAAATAATTAAAACTAGTTTTAATCATAATTATAAATTATTTAATATTGGTTTATAAAATTT
>NW_021558653.1:0-251 GCF_001605985.2 Dendrobium catenatum
GAGTGAGCTTTAAACCATAAGGGGGGTCGGCCTAAAGTAGCCCTAATGGAGGAAAAGGGGTTTAGCACATGATGGTGCTCCCTTTAAGAGGTTTAAATAAGGGTTTGACAATGTTGACCAGTCAACTGGTCAAAGGAGGCTGAGGTGGCAGGTGAGGGAAAATTTAGAATTGCTGGAATAGATTGAGGAGGGAAGGGGTTAGCTTGGGCCAAGACAAATGGGGATTTAAGCCCCTTAAAGAGCTTTGTTGA
>NW_021558654.1:0-898 GCF_001605985.2 Dendrobium catenatum
CTCCCAGGTCCGAACGCCCACCATCTCTCCGGCTGTTCGGAAGAAGGCTATAAGGCCCAGGCGAGTAGCTCTCCATCGCTCTCTATTCACACAATCCAGACCAAAATCCACCTGCTCCTTCTCTTGCATTCGCACACACAGAAGACTTGCCTCTTCCTACTCTGATTTGTGAAATCTCGCAGCCCGTCGCTCCTCCCTGCTTCCTTGTTTTCTTCTCTATATTTGCATGAACTATGAGTAACGGTACTTATCGAGTGGACAAAAGTACAAGGAGCTAATGGCGTCAGTCGCCTCTATCCAACCGGGTAGAGGTTCTACGGGCGGAACCACCGGGTCGTAGCCCCCGATGACTATGAGTATTCTAAACTTAGAAAACCTTTAGGGTCCCTTTGATGTGGTTTGTGCGAATCCTTCCTTTAGTTCCCTGTATTAACTTCAATTCTATTAATTTTACTTTTATTTGATCTTAGATCCCTAAACCAATTTTATATATACGCAAAGTCCTGAGGGTTAGTAATAACAAATTTTTCACTCCATATAACAGTAGTGACACTTAAGGACAAAATTAAGGAATAAGTCTTAGAAAACTTAGCCTTAGGATGCATGCACACTTTAGGATAGAAACATATAACATAGAAAAATTAGTGACAGCTCACCTTAGAATTAGTGAACATCTTTAAATTAAAATTCAATCAAATTAAAAAAATAATAGTTAATAATTAACCTATATAGGACATATCAAAACCACACAACCTGTTGCACACACTTAGAATTGTTTTTTAGGACAACCTACTCTAGATTTAGGTTACGCCGGTGTTTATTTCCTTACTGCATTGTGACGGGCTTTCTCGATTTTCACTTCATGTTGGTTGTAAAATTGTTGGTGTGTTTGTTTACT
>NW_021558655.1:0-253 GCF_001605985.2 Dendrobium catenatum
TTCGATAATCTATTGATTGCAAGAAAGTAGACATTCGAATTTTCCAAAAATTAAAAGAAATATTTTCAAATAAAGGTGGTCTAACAATTGAATATCCTTCTAATACTTTATGGTTTCTAAAATTAGCCATACTCATTTTTCAAAAAGTAGTCTAAACTTATGATTTTGAAACAAAGCTCTGATACCACTTGTTAGGCTTAGTAAATAGGTTGTTAGACCTAAGTTAAATGTCCCAAGGCTAACCAAGAGGGGG
>NW_021558656.1:0-325 GCF_001605985.2 Dendrobium catenatum
CATTTTATAGCATTATATTATAAGTTTATATGTTATAAGAAATAAGATGAAAAGATATGATATGATATGAATGTTATTTGAATGTTTGTATGTGCATGCTGAAATGATGGAGCTCACCCCTTGATGGTATTAGCTGTGGACGCTGTACTCGTGCACGATAAAATGATAAAGGATATGAAAAAGGAAATGGTAAAGGAGTGCCTTTATGGTACTAGACGGTGGCTCCTGTAACGGTTGTATTATATACGAAAAGAGAAAGCTAAGTATAATGATATGAACACGAAAATAAAATGAAAAATATGGCTTCATGTTATGATGTGTTTAA
>NW_021558657.1:0-418 GCF_001605985.2 Dendrobium catenatum
TGCTAAGAAACTAAAAAATTCTTTAGTTATTAAAGTATTTGGTGAAAATATACCTATCCATGTTGTTAGTGGAGAACTAAGAAGACAGTAGGTTCAATATGGAAAATTCCATCTTATGGTTCTTGGTAATGGATGGACATTATGTGTTTTTGATGAAGAACAAGCTTTGGATTCAACACTTAATAGTGGTCTGTGGTATGTTAAAGGGCATATTATTGGTATGGACAAATGTTCACCGATGTTTTCCCCTTCAACATTGAAAGGGTTATTAGCTCTAGTGTGGATAAGAATGCCTAACATCCCTCTTGAAAGTTTGTTAGGGATGTTAGGCCCTATGAACTGGCCCAAAGTTAATAAGGAGAGGGAGGTGAATTGGTAAAACATAATCTTTAAATCAAAACACAAATCAAAACCAATA
>NW_021558658.1:0-247 GCF_001605985.2 Dendrobium catenatum
ACTGATTGTGTAGACGGCACTGAAGGTTCCTACGTCTGTTGGTTCTCAATATCACTACATTAAAAATATTATTTATTATTTATTAATCAATAATACAAATTTTTACATAATTATTAGTGATATGTGATATAGGAAACTCACTAATGAAGGGCTTCTTCCATTGCTTCTACCCTTGAAGGATCAGTGACCACATCAACCCTTTCAACTTGAGTTGAAGTTGCATATCTTTGTGAATTTGGAGGATTAG
>NW_021558659.1:0-227 GCF_001605985.2 Dendrobium catenatum
AAATCCACTAATTTACTCCTTTATTGGGAAAAAAACCTTTTTTAATTTTGGGAAAAGGAAAAGAATATTTAAGTCCTCTTGTTTCAGTGAGCCTAACAACACAACATTCCTTGACCTATTGGTTGAGAGCTTAGGCTTTCAACTAAGAGGTTCAGGATTCGAGTCTATGTATATGCGTTGTGTGTGTGAATTTGTCTTAAATGATCTAAATGTCCCAAAAAAAAAAA
>NW_021558660.1:0-200 GCF_001605985.2 Dendrobium catenatum
CTCTCCAAGTAGCTAACAACTCATAGCAATGAATCGACTGAAAGCCTTTCCTGTCATCCATCAGTAAGAAATTGGTCGGCTCTCGCCGCCTCGATGCATTACCAGGAATCGTCCCACACATAAAGAAAGAGCGCTCCCACCCTGGCCTGTCGGTGCTGCATTCTAGGGCCAATATGTAGTTAGGAATGGTTGGAAGGCTA
>NW_021558661.1:0-771 GCF_001605985.2 Dendrobium catenatum
TATGCAGATCTACCAAATGGTTCAGTACATAGTTTCACAGAGTTAGAGAACATGTTTGTTAAGAGATTTGCAGGCAGTCAGCACCATGTTACAGTTGGAGATCTGGTGATAGAAAAACAAAAGCCTGGGGAAAAGCTAGTTGACTATATACTTAGATGGAGGAACTTGAGCATGAAGTGTGAACCTCAATTGCAAGAGCAACGTGCAATTGAGATTCTACTTAAAAATATTCATGGACCTGTAGCCTTTCTTTTGAAGGGTTTTACCATTAAGACATTTGAAAAATTGCTCAATAAGGCCTCCAGTCTACAAGAAGAAGCTTCACAACTCTTTTTCCTTGTTGACCAGTCTTCTTCAGACCCTAAGAAGCTGAAACCCTAGAAGGTCTTTGAAAAGAAATATGGGACGGTGTCAGTTGTGAATAAGGGAAAGCAACCAATAAAAGTTCAGACAGAAAGATCACCTCCTAAGTTTTATAATCAGCACTATCAGAGGCCACAATATCCACCACCACAGCACCCTCCACTTCGAATTCAGCCAGAATTCAACCAACAACAGCCTTACCTTACTCCAGAAGAAAGAAAGGAAAGGTGGGAAAAGTTCAATTAGATGATTGGTAAGACATACCCCTTTAAGAAGGAGGCTTTGAAGAAGATCTTCAAAAATCTTCTGAAAAAGCCAGACTTCAAATTGCCTGCACCTAGAAGGCCAGAAGAAGTGGGTAAGTCAGATCAGTTTAATTATTGCCCTTACCATCAGATGTTAGGCCAT
>NW_021558662.1:0-399 GCF_001605985.2 Dendrobium catenatum
TTAAACTAAATTGATCAATCGATTAATCATCTTCTTTCCCTTTGAGTAGAACTTCATAGTCTCCCTTTTGTGCCAATCCCTTTTCGAGAAGAATAATGTTGGATCCTTAATCGAGAGTATTCTCGGGCTCCGGCCTGAGATGTAATTAACCATAGGGGCTTGCGCCAATAGGAAACAGAATTCCACAATAAATAAACCCCACTCGAGCTGATGTATCAAAAGGGGGAAATCCCATGACACTGATCAGGTTGTGCATATTATCACCCATCAGGGTGCTCTGGTGAAGTTGCTATTACCAATGATTGATCGTATGTTTGATCTAATCTGCCCTCCCATTGCCCCGCTTGTGAGGAGCATGGAGGCACGCGATCATCTCTATCCCTCAGGGTGGTGCGGTTG
>NW_021558663.1:0-210 GCF_001605985.2 Dendrobium catenatum
AGAAGCACCTGCCAACTGATCAAATAGGTCATCAATCCTGGGAAGAGGATATTTGTTTTTAATTGTCACCTTGTTTAGTTCTCTATAATCAATGCAGAGTCTCATTGAACCATCCTTCTTCTTGACAAATAATACAGGTGCACTCCAAGGGGATGAACTAGGTCTGATAAAACCTTTCTCAATCAGTTCAGCCAACTGAACTTTCAGCTC
>NW_021558664.1:0-920 GCF_001605985.2 Dendrobium catenatum
CCCATTTACCGTCTTTTCAAACTCCATTG
Organism: Dendrobium catenatum; assembly: GCF_001605985.2. NCBI lineage: Eukaryota > Viridiplantae > Streptophyta > Magnoliopsida > Asparagales > Orchidaceae > Dendrobium > Dendrobium catenatum. The sequence goes on from NW_021558664.1 coordinate 30, forward strand.
CCACCAACTACAGTCCTTCCAACCACCATCGCTCGATGACGATCTTAATGAACTTCATAACGCAACAACAATCATTTTGACCACCGTCGCCCGACTACAGTCTTTTTGACCTACATTGCTCACCGATTATGATCCTGCTGACCAAACAAACATGTCAACAATGATTATTCCAACTCTCATAATGCAATGCACTCTATATAAATATACATTGGTTGCATCCAGCCAAGGCCTTCCCCACAAGGAAGGGCCCCATTTGTAATCGACTGCAAACACTAGTGGATTTATTTGAACAGTGCAAGTCCCTATAATTTTTTTCCTTTTCAGGATTTTTCAAGTAAAAACTCTGATGTCTCTTGTAAATCCTACACCCCTACTATTTATTTATATGCTTGTTAGATCTTCGTATAAAACTAAGACGTTAAACTTTATATTTCTCTATCGCCATAAATATTCCATGATGCAACACCAATGACATGGTGGATGCTTTGGCCGATATTAATTTTATAATTATAATGGAATCCATTTGGAGATCTATTTGCTTTGTGTTAAGTTTTCTGGCATTGCGTTTTGGGATCCTCTCTTCGATCAGAAAGGTAACTTCATAAGGTTTTCAATTTGTCATCTCATTGTGCTTATCTTTTTGTGGGCTTTGGACGATAATACTGCATGCTAAAACAAGAAACATAATGATTTTTACTCTAATAGAGTGCCTTATTATTCTCTCTCAGCATATCTCTGAATAATCTCTTTGGGACGTTTTTCTTATTGCTTCTTAAATCAATTTTTTTCTTCTTAAATCAATTTTTCAAAAAAAAAAAATTACTAAAAAGCTACTTTAAAAAAGCAATAAAAATTTGTTCCAAACAAAGTCTAAATATTAAAAGAGAGACA
>NW_021558665.1:0-471 GCF_001605985.2 Dendrobium catenatum
TGGAATCTCTTCCCACCCTTCTTATCCTCCTTAGAGAGGATGCAATTAAAATCTCCTCCAATGATAGCTGGATTATCACCTATCATATAACCTTCAAGATCTTGCCAAAGACTTCTGCGGTTTTGAACATCCCTTCCTCCATAAACAGTAGGAATATTCCATTTCCCCAAAGCATTAATGTTAAGAGTTCCCATTATAAATTGGGAAGAATGCTCAATAACTTCAAAGGATGCCATAAATCTTTTCCACAACACCAAGATGCCACCCGAAGTACCACTCGCAGGATGATGGAAATAATCCCATTCATTTCCAATAATCATATTGATATCACTTCTGTCTAGAGAAGAAAACTTCGTTTCAGTAAGACCAACAAGAAAACCTTCAATGTCTTTCACAATCTTCCTAAGATATAAGGAGGCTTCTCTCTTTCTAGTCCCCCTACAATTCCAAAAGATAAGGGATGCCATTAAG
>NW_021558666.1:0-287 GCF_001605985.2 Dendrobium catenatum
ATCGTTGGGTTCGTATTTCCGAGACGCTCAGTTCGACATAAGCTCACTGAAATCGAAGTTCACGTGCTCCTGAATTTAATTTTTGATGTTTCCAGTTTGGGTTTTGCCTCGAGATTCGTGCCCAATCAAGATAATTTCATGATGACGTATAAATGATAAATGGGTCGGGTTTGGGTTAGTTAGAAACGAGTCAAGTCATGTTCGTCCAACATTTTGACTTATATGATAAATGAGTCAGATTTAGATGTCAAGCATATATTTCCAACCAAATCTCTCTTTATAAAGTT
>NW_021558667.1:0-222 GCF_001605985.2 Dendrobium catenatum
GGCCGATCAGTACAAAACTCAGAATTAAGGCATAATTTATGAATATCGTCCAGGCCGATCAGTACAAAACTCAGAATTAAGGTCTGCCCGATCGTATCAATCATCCTTAATTACTCCATTGATTTCCTGATCAATTAAGGCATAATTTGTGAATACCGTCCAGGCCGATCAATGATTATCCTGGTCGATAATTTAAAAATACAGTATACCTTAATTGTCTAT
>NW_021558668.1:0-566 GCF_001605985.2 Dendrobium catenatum
TGAATAAATTTTACAACTTGTTCGGGCCATGTGATTTTTCTCTTTCCGAATTTTCCATTTAAAAAAATCATCTAGTCTTATCATTTTTCTCTGTTCATATTGAATTTTTATGCATTGCTAAGAGATAAAATTCAATCTACATCAATAAAAACTTTCTGGCACCCATCAGTCTATTAGAATATGTGAGTAGTATTTTTCTCAGAAGTTTATAATCAGTTTTATTATTACAATATAATCTTATTAATAAAAATATTTTTTCTTCTTGGGCTTTCATTCGTTAATTTATTCAATTAGACACATTTGCACGTTTTATTTAATTCAATAACAATTACTACAATTCTAATTTATCTAATAGATTATCTAATAGAATGAATACAAGTTCTTTGAAGTCCGTTGGTAATGAAGTGTCATTTCTTAGGAATAGATGGAGAAAAGAGTGATAAGCCTTTCTAGAAAAGAATAAAAAATTTAGGGATTTTTAAATACATAACACTCAATTTATTGTAAAAAAAGTCAAAGGTTTAATTTGAGATAAATTTTTTATTGCTTTTCAAAATAATAATTTA
>NW_021558669.1:0-288 GCF_001605985.2 Dendrobium catenatum
TGGCAGATCGGGTTCGGGTCTAATCTGAAATGGGCCTATTTGAATAAGCTTGATTCGAACTTGACTCATTTGTCATAAGAGTCAAATTTTTTGTCCTAAATCCAACTAACCCGAACTTGACTTATTATATAAATGAAATATATATTTTATAAATCAGCATGACTTGGTTAACCCAAATATAACATGCTTAACTTGGAAATGACCATTTTTAAGCTAAATCAAAATAATAATTAGGTCAAATTCAAGCTTCCGACTCAATCTAAAATTATTCTGTAAGATCATATCATT
>NW_021558670.1:0-1433 GCF_001605985.2 Dendrobium catenatum
ATATGAGCAGAAAAGAAAGTAAACACACTGGCCACGCTCTTTTTATTTGGGGGCTTTAGCAGCTGAAGCACCTGTGCAAGCAGTTATAACAATTGATATTTTTTTTATTGATTTAGCCCCCTTTTATTGCCCTGCATGAGCGTGGCTACCTACAGAAAACTGTGTCAACATCCAGATCATACCTAACCTAAGGGTAATCTAGTCACCAAACACATCAATCCATCCATAGAGTACAGAAAAAGTAAGCAGACACAGCAAAGCAATTTCATCCACAACATGCAGTAACAACTACGAAAAACCCGGCACACAGCAGTAAAGTAAACACCGGCCTAACCTAGATCTAGAGTTGGTTGTCCTAGCACATCATCTAAAGTGTGTGAGAAAGGTCGTGTGGCTGGGGTATATCCTAAGTTGGATGATTAATTGAAGTTGTCTAAAATTCTGAGTTTGTTAAGGCTTAATAGGGGGATTTCAATTAAAGTTTAAGTATTAATAGATTAAGAATTTTAATTAAATATATTTTTGGAAGTTAATTGATTACTACCTTTGTTTCACACCGAGGCCGTGAAGTTTATTTCACCTTCCTTGGGGCTAAGCTAATAGCCTCGTAGGCCTGGGTTACCCAGTAGTAATCGAAGTTGATTGAGTTACTTTAAGTTGGTTGTAATTAAAGACAAGAATTAATATTAGAAAGGGTTTCTTGCTGGTTTTTAATGGGTTGGTTGAAAATTTTATTAACCTATTGGGAGAATTTTGGGACTTAAGGGAATTAATAAATTGTTAAAGCTATCCGGATATGCTAACTAAGGGGTCAAAATTTGACTTTTAAAGGTAGGGTTAATCTTAAGGGTTTAAGATTTTTAATAAATACTAGACCTAATTATGAGTTGTTAGACTGGTGGTACATTCAATTTGGAGTTTTCTATCAAAAGTTATGATTTTTAGAAGTTTTAACCCGGTTTTGACCTAGAGTTGACCAAAATGTTGACTTTTTGACTTTGACCAGATTTTGAGGGTTTGAAATTTTTGAAAAATACTAGATTTTAATCAGAGTCATTAGCCACTGAGTTTGATTGATTTAGAATTTTCTACAATTAGTTATGAATTTTGGAAATTTGGGTATTTATTGGAATTATTAAATTGTTTCAATTAAGGGCCCTTTTAATGATTTGAACCCAAATGAGTCCTAAACTTCTTGAAATCTACTCCAAAGATCAGAAATGATCTAAGGAGAGATCAGCAAGTGTTTAAAGATTTTTTTGGGATTTTTAATAATCTTAATTAATTAAAATTGATTAGACATTGATTTTAACTTAAAATTAGATTAGAATATATTTAAAGGTCAGATTAAAGGGATTTCAATTTTCACTGATTAAGAGATGAATTGAAGTTAGTTGGGGGGTATTTTAAGGAATTTTAAGAATTAAATCAGA
>NW_021558671.1:0-205 GCF_001605985.2 Dendrobium catenatum
AAAATGCCCCTTGGGCTACAATAGCTACCAAATACCCGTAAGGGAAAAAATGGAAAAACATAAAATAAAATTAAACTACTATTTATGATGAAAATAAAGATCATGATCGTGGCCGTCGATCTCCGGCATCTCTTGAAGGTACATATGTCGTAATCTGATGTCCCCATCACTTTATCCATGATTGTATGGGATAGACAAGAACAAG
>NW_021558672.1:0-366 GCF_001605985.2 Dendrobium catenatum
TACTTATTTTTCATAATAAATTTTTTAGATAAAATTAGTGATGTGGGGGTCATCGGAAGAATAGAACCTGCAAGAAGGATTTATCAATCCAGGGAACAATCACAAGCACAAAGCTTCAAAGCTTTAAAAAGGGATAATATTCATCATTTGTCTCCTTCTACAATGCATACATATATAAACTAGCTATAGAATCTTCTAGAAAAATTTATAACAAAATAGATAAGATATTCCTAAGGAAGGCTATAATTATGATGTTCCACATCAATTAGTAAAAATAATTAATTTTGTTTTATTGCAATAAAATGAGTTTCTCAAGAAAATGAATGGTGACATAAATGATGGTTCGAACATTTTTTTAATATTTCT
>NW_021558673.1:0-416 GCF_001605985.2 Dendrobium catenatum
AGATCAAGTGTCCACAATCACATCATAAAGTGAACAATTAGATGATTTATTAACTTTTTAGCAAACAAACAAACATAACATTTTGAATACATATGAAACTCTAGTAAGCAAATTTGGTGTCAAGGCGTGATAGATTGTGACACCACAACGCTTGAAGATAATGAACATGGCACTACTAAGTTGATCATTTTGAAACCACGGTGCTGTGTAATAGAGAAGTTTGCGCTACCATGTCAATATTATTGTGCTCTAGTGAGTTTTTGATGGTGCTGCGATGTTGATTCGTCTGATACTGTGGCACTGGATGATACTTAGAATTTTAAGACTTTTTTATACTTTTCATGCACAACACAACTAAAACAATATATTTTTACTGAAAATATAACTCATAAAATAATATATTATTTACACTTACT
>NW_021558674.1:0-242 GCF_001605985.2 Dendrobium catenatum
GGGGGGGGGGGGTATTATTTAGAAAAAAAATTATTTAATATTTAAAAAATGTAAATCACATAGGTTGTCATTATGTAAATCTCATTGATTTGTTGTTTGGGAGCTTTGGCTATCAACCAGAGGTCTTGTGTTCTATGGTTGCATAAGTGATTTGTATGTTAGATTAGCTAAATTAACCAAAATGTTCCCATATTTAAGGAATATGTTATTAGTTGCATCAATGTTTAAGGTGTTAAGTTCAC
>NW_021558675.1:0-243 GCF_001605985.2 Dendrobium catenatum
TAGAGAAATAATCCATTCCCTAATCAATTAAAATAATGAACCATTAAAAACTTTCCGAATAAAAACTTATTTCAATTTAGAAATTATTCCAACTCAACATTAATTTCTTCTACACAACAACGCTCAGGCTAACAAATTACATATGGTACCTTGGGAAACCATTTGTCTGCCAAGAGACAAGGTGGGCCTTGGTCTCTCTTTTATTGTTACCCCCTATTATTATTTTATGTTAAAATTATTTGG
>NW_021558676.1:0-1063 GCF_001605985.2 Dendrobium catenatum
ATTCACATTTTTAAACTAATCGTACAATACGAAATTAATTTATACGGGATGATCTGGTCAGTTATTTTCCCCAACAAGCAATGGAGCGAACGAAAAAATGTCAAAAAAAATTCTATGTTTAGATCGTACGGATGGTATTTTTTGTTTGTACGGGGACTATCTCCTCTATTTCGACCTCGAACACTATTCATACGGATGCTATTTTTCATTCATACTAGGACGATCTCCTCTAATTTGACCTCGAAAACTATTCATACGTATAATATAATATTTTTTGTTCATACCGGGATGATCTCCTTTGGTTCAACCTTGAACACTATTCATACTGACGATAATTTTTTATGGTATTGGGACGATGGGCTCTGGAGCTTGCACGAATTAAGTGTGTCAAAAATATCCCCAAATCCTCATTGGTAATTTCTACCTTCTTCTTAAAAATAAAAGATCTAATTCTAGATTAATCAGTGTTAAAGGTCATATTGGTAATGAAAAATTTCCTTGTTGTAGGAGTGAATCCGAGTGAGGATAAAAACAAATTGGTTAGAGGCAAAAAATGACAATACTTGAAAGATAACATTCTCTTGCAGAAGAACTCTAGAAGGTGTGATTTTTGCAGAAACAAGACTATGAAATGAGTCCTCATTGATTTTGGACAAAACTTGACTTCATCAATCCTAGAGGATAGACCCTTAGCCAATCTACCCCTTTGCTAGAGCTTACCATTGAAGAATTTGGAAAGATGAGAAGGATTTGAAAGGCTATTGAGGTGAATGAGATTTGAGTTCTAAAGCCCTTCTATTTAAACAAACCCCAAATCAGGTGGACGATGTGTATTCATTCGTATGTACGCATATAGACGGTTATATAGGCAGAAGTAGTTTTTATTTTGGATTGTACGTATGAAAGTTCATTTTTCTTAAAATAGAAGGGCTTAAGAACTCAAATCTTATTCACCTCAATAGCCTTTCAAATCCTTACAATCTGGGGTAGTTTTTAAAATCTAAGAGTAATTTTTAAAATTACCAATTCACCCCCCCCCCTCTTAGTTAGCCTTGCGACATTA
>NW_021558677.1:0-1294 GCF_001605985.2 Dendrobium catenatum
GGAGAATTTTGGAATCAGGATAAAGGCAAGTGACAAGACACGTGTCATTGCCACATGTTCTTATGAAGGGTGTGAATGGAGAATTCGAGCTTCTTTGTGTGAAGACAGTCAAACTTTTGAAATTAGAAGAGTTTATGGTGTTCACACTTGTCCTGGGATTAATCGTGCAGGGAATAAACTAGCCACAACTGATTGGATTGCCAATGAGATTGAAGAAATAGTTAAAAGAAATCCTGACATACCTCCGAAAGAGATCAACAATAATTTGGAGAAAGAGTTACCGGATCTTCTACCTACATTAGAAGTTGTGAGGTCCGTAAAGGTAGGCAATGCTGGATGACCAATATAATAAGATACTCTGTAGAAATGAAAATTAAAATGGGTCCACACACTACATGCGACGCATCCATAATTAAAAGACCTATAATAACATAATGATAGTCACAAATACAAGCAAAATTTGAAGCTTTCACAGGTCGATAAAACAAATTCACTAGATGATCAAATTCATTAAAATCGTGACAATACACAGCAAAACATCACATACATAGTTGATCAAAATTCATCGTGGAGCTATCGTGATATATTTCGAAAAACTTACAAAAGTCCAATGAAGACTCATCAAAAACAATTCAAGCTATGTCACTACACATATATCAACCATACAAATAGTAACTAATACAAATTTTCACAATGAATCTTCAACGACCTAGCGAATAAACTAATAATAACATACAAAGATATAGCATGTCAACAAGAAACACATACACAAATTTTTCCAATAGACTTCAACGAACATCTACGTAATCAATATTTGGTCCACCAATAACCAAGGTAGCATAGTATATAAAAACACACGTAAGATGACCCTTAAGAGCAAGTAAACTTGAACAATGTGAGTGCCGCCTCGTAGCACGATGAATTTGACATTGAACTTCAATTTTGACGAGCAACTATGCCGTCAAACTCCTTATTATGTCCACTGTAACCTGCTGCAATCCAAAGAAATAACATAAACTTTAATAAAACACACTTAATAATATCAGTGTAAAGAAATTAACAAAAAAATATCAGTGTAAAGAATATAATTGCAAGTATATAAAACATACTTAATTGCAATGAACTTAATAATATCAGTGTAAAGAAATTAACAAAAAAATCTGAAATCGCCTTTTTCCCACCAAACGTCGCCTGAGAAGACGACTGCCTTCCCACCAAACTGAAAGCTGCTCTTCCAACCAAACTTCATTTACATCACTTTTTTCTTACAATTCCGAAATACATAAAAATTTGA
>NW_021558678.1:0-363 GCF_001605985.2 Dendrobium catenatum
ATTCTTAAATATAAAAGAATAAGTAAAAAAAATAGATTTGAGGAATTCTAATTAGTCTCACACTCTTAGACCTCTTATCTGACCCAAAATTATTTAAATCACATATAATGAGTTAAAAAGCTGTGCATGTCACTAAAATTCTATAACTAAATTCATAGTACGGTAAAGAAATAATATGCTTATCGTTAGTCAATTCATAATATTAACAGCCATATGCTTAAGAATTAGTTTAAATATAGTAAAACTCACATGCAATATGAGTAAAGTTTATAAATAATAAAAAGAATGATGTCGAAGCTAATAAAATAATATAGTGGAGGATGAAATAAAATTATTACATGTGTTAAATTGATAAAACCATTT
>NW_021558679.1:0-777 GCF_001605985.2 Dendrobium catenatum
TTATCCTATTCAGAACATAACAAGCAGTGTTAACTACTTCCTCCCAGAAATATTTAGGAAGTGAATATTCTACTAATATGGCACAAATAACTTTTATTAGAGTTTTATTCTTTCTTTCAGCTATCCCATTCTATTGAGGGGTTCTAGGGAAAGAAAAATTATTTTCTATACTATGCTCTTTACAAAATGATTTAAACCTCTTTTTATCAAATTCTCCACCTTGATCATTATGGATAGTTGAAATTTTATATCCTAATTTCCTTTGTATCCAAGTGAAAAAAATTCCTAAATTCTTCAAATGATTCAATTTATGTGATAGGAATCTAAACCCAATAAATCTAGAAGAATCATCTATAATCACATATCCAAAAGTCTTCCCACCTAGGCTGGTTGTACTGACGGGTCAAAATATATCCATATGAAGAATCTCTAGTGGTCTAGAAGTGATGATGTTCTTAATGGAATAAATAGAATTTTTTATTTGTTTACCTAATTGGCAAGAATCATAAAGTTGGACTTCAAAAAAAAAATCAAGTTTGGATTTGCCTCTAATGAGCTCTTTCTAGGTGATTTTCCTAAACATTTTCTTGCTTGCATGGCATTGTCACCTATTCTATAGTCAAGATTCTTCAACAAAAGACTTTAAACATAATGTGTTTAAATAATAAATATAATTCAAATCAAGCATGTAAATATTTTTAACCCTTTTTCCTTAATTGATTTTATAATTTAAGATTATTAGACACTTATTTGATAGAAATTTAATATCACACTAAT
>NW_021558680.1:0-552 GCF_001605985.2 Dendrobium catenatum
TTTAAAACCATGATATTCGGTCTCAATGCAAATGTAGCGTGGTATGGTTGTTTTTTTTATTTAGAAGATAGGTCTTACAACTTGGCTTTGAGGCCAAGATGCCTTAGCATGTAGGGTATGCAAATGCTGACTCATAAAGAAAAAGACTTTTGTTATCTAATCCTTAAGTTGAGGCATTCTACATGTGACACATTTAGGCTATGCATGATTGTTTAATTTTTAGAAAACTTAGCTCCTTGAAGGGAGCCATGCAAGACTTTCTTACTTATTAGAAAATCGTGGAGCCTAAATCAATTTTTAGATTGATTACATTTTAAGGGGTAGAAAACTTAGTTTTTATCCTAAGAGCCTAACGTGATCAAGTCCAGGCCACACCCACAAAAACAAGAGAAGAAACCTAGGAAAGACATGCATTTCTATTGCGCACCCAGGTAAACAAATCAAAGCATGCTTTTATTTATATCAAATGCAAGGAAATGTAAAGAGAGTCCACATTATTACAACCAGAATTGGCAGCTGAGTTGCCTGCCATTATACAACCCAGTCAAATTT
>NW_021558681.1:0-331 GCF_001605985.2 Dendrobium catenatum
TTTCAAAATAATTAGTTTTTGTTTTCAACCAAATAATTTATAAATATAGCAAAAAATAAAGTTTATAGAAATCAAATATCTAATTCAACATTCTTAGTTGCAAGCATTTTAACAAACCAAAATTATCGCCAAACCTGTCTAGAAACTTCCATGCCTTGTGGCAACAATATCTTCTACAAATTCTGATCAATTTTCATCATTTAAATTATTACTTTTCTTATTATATATATGTTACATAAAATTAATTTTGAAAAAAAAAATAGCGGGACAAAAATAATTTATTGAGTTTTATTATTTTAAATTTTATTCTATATTATTTGCGGAATATCTA
>NW_021558682.1:0-336 GCF_001605985.2 Dendrobium catenatum
AAACCTAAAACATAAATTTTTTTTTTTAATCATTTTTTTTATTTTCTTCATTTTTTAGATTTAGGTTGATTTATATTTTTGAATGTTTTAAAAAGATTATTTAATTGGATCTAACATATTTCATAAATAAAGTTTAATGATAGAATTTTTATAAAAAAATGACAAATATTTAATAAAATTTTAATAAAAAATAAATTTTTAGCTTTTAGTAAATTACATAAAAAATAATTGAAAATTAAATTAATGATAAAAAAATACTAATCTATACTATGCTCCATTTCATTACCTATATGAGGAATTTAATTTATGAAGGTAAATTTAAATTGACCCACCCTA
>NW_021558683.1:0-402 GCF_001605985.2 Dendrobium catenatum
AGTGCCCGCAGTGGTCTTGGGAGTCTCTCGGTCGGGTAGGTTGGGCTTGACTAGGAGTAGGCCGACTACCTGAGGGTCCAGCGGGTTTGTTGTAGGGTTGGCTAGAGGAAGACTTGAAGGGATTAGGTCTAGAGTCTTGGGTCCTAGAGGTGTGGCTCTTTGATTCTTCCAGATCTAGCACAAGACTACATGCAGCTTCGTACGTGTTTACTCCTCTAGCGAAGAGCTCATTTCTAAGATCTTCTCTTAATCCAGCTCTGAACATTGACAGGAGTTGTGTTGGAGTCGTGGTCTCTTCTCCGTTACAGCGAATCAAGAAATCATCAAAGGTTGAGATGTACTCCTTAATAGTCTTACTTCCTTGGGTTAACCTATTCCAGCGATCTAGAAGCCTTGGATAGT
>NW_021558684.1:0-504 GCF_001605985.2 Dendrobium catenatum
CTGAACCACTATAAATCTGGTGTTCTTTACTTTTCCGCTTTTTATTTTGTTTATCATTTACAACTTGTGGTTGGAAAATCTTTTTCTAAAAAAAACACTAATAATTAAGTTTTAATTTCCAAAGTTTAAAAAGAGGGTTTAAATTTTTTAATTACCAATTCACCCCCCCCCCCCCCCCCCCCTCTTGGTTAGCCATTGGGACATAAGCTTAGGTTTAACCATCTAATTCATTGTGAACAAATCTCAACAAGTGGTATCAGAGCCTTGTTTCAAAATCATAAGTTTAGAATAATTTTTGATTAACGTAGATGGCTATATTTAGAAACAGAAACATACTTGAGGGTTACTCTATTACTAGACCTCCATTGTTTGATAATATACCTTTTAATTTTTGGAAAACATGCATGTCTAATTTTTTACAGTCACTTGATTATCGTATGTGGATCTTAGTCCATGAAAGATATACCAAACCAATTAGATTAGTTGATGGAGTTAGAGTTGAAA
>NW_021558685.1:0-296 GCF_001605985.2 Dendrobium catenatum
GACAGTTGAAACCGTCCCCCTCATCGATTCGCCAAGCGTTCATCCGGACGAACCAAAGGTTCGTACATATGAATATCATATTAAAAATGACATTATCCATTTAACTGACATTCAATCAAACCATCGTTTTAAAATTTCTTCTGGACGATCGTGACGATCTTACAAACGAATTGAAAAAATAAAAACAGAAAAACTGCACGCAAACGATTCAAATCTGACAGTTGCACACTACACACTTCATCCCGTATGAAAATATTTTTGTCCTGGACAAAATTATTTTCATACTGGTTGTCACT
>NW_021558686.1:0-213 GCF_001605985.2 Dendrobium catenatum
AAAACAAATTCATTCAAAACACACAAAATTTCACAAATACAAAAAATAAAACAAAAACAAATACACTTAGAAAACATAAATATCAATGTTGCAAAGACATTTTGGTTAGGCTTTCAAATCAATAACACCAAGCCTTTTTTTTTAAGTACTGAAGGTATCAAAGGCTAAAGGTTTTGCAAAAATGTCTGCAAGTTGATTTTCAGTTGAAACATG
>NW_021558687.1:0-306 GCF_001605985.2 Dendrobium catenatum
TGTCTTATTTTATTTTGATGTAATGTGAACAATATTAGTTGTGTTTTGTTTTTTTAAAAGCTATCCAATGATGGAGAACATCCAATGATCATGGTAGGATGTGCTTGGGCATGGCACGGCTTGGGTTTGCTTGCATTTGAGTCATTGTCCTTTGGGCTGTTTGCTGTATTTCGATTTAGGCCTTGGCTGCTCTCAGGTTGTGCTTTGGCTGCTTGGTTTTGAGGTTAAAAGTTGGGTTCTACTTGGTGCTAGATCATTAATGCTTGAGTTGAAGTTTAGCTCATTATTTGGAGGAGTAGTTGCATT
>NW_021558688.1:0-234 GCF_001605985.2 Dendrobium catenatum
CCAAACCTTTGCTTCTATAACAATAAGAACGAAAAGGTGTTGTTATTTCTTATCCTAGAAGGTAATCATTTGCTAAAATTGGAAAACGAAACTTACCTCGCTCTCGCATGAAGCCCTCGGTCGTCCGCCCGATATATGTTCGCGCGAACTGCTTGTTCCGCGACTCTTCTATTCGTGGTATTAATAGGTTAGGCCGGCTGGTTCACTTGAACCGGCCGGATGAACCGGTTATTA
>NW_021558689.1:0-360 GCF_001605985.2 Dendrobium catenatum
TTTTATTGGTAAATGATCAGGCCACCATGCCAAAACATAGTGATGAGTTTGATTTAAAGTTTAGAGTTTATTTTAGTGATTTATGTATGGATGATGAGTGTTTTGTATAAGGAGTTTGACCACATTTCAAAAATGTGGTCAACACTCTCTAGCCCTAATTTGGAGGATTAATAATATTACAAATATGACCCAAGGACTTGATAATCAATGACTTCTATCACTTAAAATTTATTGAGTGCTATATTTTTTAAAACTTAAAGCTAAGAAACATGAATAAAAAAACACGCTTAAAATAAATTCATAACTTTTAAATCACGAAACACTTGAATTCAAACCAACCATTAATGTCTTTAAACAAAC
>NW_021558690.1:0-284 GCF_001605985.2 Dendrobium catenatum
AAGGGGATAAAAGAAATTGGTATTCTAATTTTAATGCTCTATGTTTTATTAAATAAAATTATTCTAATGTAGTACATTTTCCACTATCTTTTCAATACCATATCAACCATCTGATTTACATCAGACGCATGCATGGGTGGCTCCGGTGGCTAAGTGGAAAGCTACAGCAAATAAAAAAAAAAAAAATCTATAAAGACAACACTGGACAGTGAAGGAAATGACCATTAAACATGAATTAAATGCATTCTGTCACTAATCCTAATTAATCTATTTGCAAGACATAG
>NW_021558691.1:0-222 GCF_001605985.2 Dendrobium catenatum
TCCTTGGAGTAGGACCAAAAGAAGAAGATCCTAATTTGTAGGCATGAGATGAAGCAGACTCCATGATCATGTCATGGTTGTGGAATTCTATGACTCCATAAATTAGCAATACTTATATGTTTCTATCTATTGCAAAAGATATTGGGATACCGCCAGGCAAACCTTCTCAAAAGCTCAGGATGCTGCACAAATCTTCGAAATTAAAGTAAAGGTGGAAAGCAT
>NW_021558692.1:0-313 GCF_001605985.2 Dendrobium catenatum
ATCCTCTCTCTCTCCCTCTCTCTTTTTCTCTCCTCAATGTCTTCTCAGGTCATGGCAGCAGCCAAAGGTCTTAAAAAATGTTAAACTAGAGCTCTTAAATAGGAGAGCTTCAAAGGAGCTCATTAATTGCAAGTTGCCGACTTTATTGTCCAGGCCGATATGGATATCAGCCTGGCCGATCAGTACAAAACTCAGAAGATCGGCCAGAGCATCACCCTGGATGCACTTCTGGACGATTGAAATTTGGCTTGATCGTCCAGGTCGATCTCACGATCTTCCTGGCCGATCAGTTCAAATCAGAGGAAAATTGTCC
>NW_021558693.1:0-219 GCF_001605985.2 Dendrobium catenatum
CTTTAGCAGGCTCCTTCTCAAGCTTGCTCTTACTTTCCCTCTCTCTCTCTTTCTCTCTCTCTCTTGCACTCCCTCTCTATCTTGCACTCCCTTGCTCTTTCTTGCTTTCTCTCTCTCTCTATCTCTATCTCACTCTTTGTCTCTCTCTTTCCCCCCCTCTCACTTACTCTCTCCCTTGCTCTCTCTTATTCTATCTTTAGCAGGCTCCTTCTCAAGCTT
>NW_021558694.1:0-261 GCF_001605985.2 Dendrobium catenatum
CTCCGGCGTCCCTTCCCTTTCGGATCGAAGGCTCCGAGCTTTCGATCGGAACCAGCGACGGGAGTCGCTCGCTGTGACGTTAACTTTCTCCCTTTCACACGGCTTCTTCGGCTCCTTCACGGCAGTTCAACTTCGCTCCCCCCGACAGCCTTCCCTTCCTGTCTGATCGGAGCAAGCAACAAAAGGAGCTCACTTGCTGTGTAGGTAACTTTCTCCCTTAAGTGTGCTGCTTCGGCCGAATCCCATAAATCTGTTAAACCA
>NW_021558695.1:0-689 GCF_001605985.2 Dendrobium catenatum
CGAAATCTCCGCCGTTGATCAAACGATCAACAGTGGAGATTTTGTACACCTGGGGTTAGCGCGAACCCAAGGCTCTAAAGTAATAATCGTCTCACTCTCCTAAATGGTATGATCAAAATTGATGAAATTTTAAACGAAGGTTGTATCCATGAAGAGCATTCATGAGGGATCAAAATCGTATTCTAAAATGCGGTAGATGAAAAGTTATTTAATCGTAACTGTAGTGACCTAGATTGAGATTTTTTGAGAGATCTAACCATTGAATCTTCTATATTTAAGTTTGGTTGAGCTTATAGATTGTCCTTGTATATTTCTCTAGTTGAAACTATGATAAAAAAAGCTCTGGATCGACCGGATTGAGGCATTGGACGGATCTAGACTTGATCTCGCTAGAAGATCACCGTCGGCGGAGTTTGACCGGAGGGAATTGTTTTAGGAAGATGGAGTGAAGTTAGGAGTGCTCACAAATGAAAGTTCTCGGGCTTAGAGGGGCTAGGAAGAGAGTAATTGCAAGAGAGGTCATCAATGAACCATAATAAGCCTATATATAAGACTAAGCTCATGATCAAGTGTGGGGATTGTCCCTAGGGTTAATTAGGAGGAAAATCAAGCTTAGTGGGTCGTGGTTTGCATAAAGGATTAATAGGATGGCTTTTAATTGCATTTAATGGGTTTAATTTGAGATAAAT
>NW_021558696.1:0-409 GCF_001605985.2 Dendrobium catenatum
AAAAAGGAGTTGGGTTCTCGACCTGCTTCAGGAGAAAACAAAAGGAGTTGGGTTCTCTGCCTGCTTTAGGAGGAAGCAAAAGGAGTTTGGTTCTCTGCCTGCTTCAAGAGGAAGCAAAAGGAGTTGGGTTCTCTGACTCACTATGGTTGGTGGGAAGGAGTTTTTGTGATGGCTTCTCCGTCTTGCTGTGGGAGCAAAAGGAGAGTCACTTTTATAGTGCAATACTCGGAGGGCGCCTCTTAGGAGTGAACCACCTTGATGTGGGGGCAAAAGGAGAGACAATGAGTTTAGTGCAATACTTGGTGGAGAGGATCCGGGCAGTGGACATAGGTCAAGTTGACCAAACCACTATAAAATTTTGGTGTGTTTTTTCTTATTGTGCTTCTGAATTGAATTTTCGTACTGTGAT
>NW_021558697.1:0-244 GCF_001605985.2 Dendrobium catenatum
CTAGTTTTTCAATAATATTCTTCTATAAAAGGGCACTACATTCTTCATTTAATGCCAAAATTCATAATCACATATCATCCTCTTCTTACTCAAATATCCTTCATTAATGTAGCATACGTGGGCATTTGTTCTAAAGCTTCAGAGAAGAGGATATTGATGGTTAATTTTTTAAACAATTATAAGAACTTTAAGAACTGTTCGTCAAGATTTCCCTTAATCAATCTGTCAGGGAAAGGGGTGGTCT
>NW_021558698.1:0-808 GCF_001605985.2 Dendrobium catenatum
TATATATATATATTTATATTTATATTTATATTTTAACATATACACAATCTTTAGATTATAAATTCTAAAGTTGTTTCTCTCTTTTTTTCAAAATCCTTTCACATGTCGCTATCTAAATCAAAATTCAAATCAAGTTTATACCTTCTTCCATTATCCACACTTGAGAGTCTTTGGACAAGATTCCTTGTTCAATGTTCTTTTAAAAGCTAAATTCAAATCAAATATCAATTATCTTTTTAAAGTTCAATTTCAAGCATCTCTCTAGTCTATGTTTGTATAGATTGGGTCCATTTAAAAGTCATAAATGCTGATCAATTTTGGTTTAGTCATGTCTTGGGGATTCAGTAAATTTTATTCAGTATATTCTTCATACTTACATCTTATTTAAAGATCAGTGAATTTTGAATATTGTTATACGATTATGGTAAATTACATAAATAATGACTACTCTGACAACGCAAACATGACTGTTACTCAAGGTTCATCCCCTGAGGCAACTATGATATAGTTTTAATCAATAAACAACATTTCGTTCACCTTTGATGTGGTCAAGGCAGAGTAGAGCAGTTCAAAATGTCCGACTACCTGTGCCGACTGCAAGCACAGAGAGAGAGAGAGAGAGAGAGAGAGAGAGAGGAGAAACCGACCTTCCTCCCTGTCGCTCAGCTTCGCTCCGTCTCCGACTTTCCCTTTCATTTGGATCAGAAGCAAGAGCAAGAGCTCACTTGCTCTTAAGGTAACTCTCTCCCTTTTAAGCGCTACTTCGGCCAAGTCCCGTAAATCCTTTCGGATCTACGGCTAAAAGGGG
>NW_021558699.1:0-433 GCF_001605985.2 Dendrobium catenatum
TAAAAACATACACACACATAAGGAGATCATAAAAAAAATTTATACTGATCGTATTGGACGATATCCATTCGTACGGGACGATCAGACAGTTATCTCCTACTGAGCATATGGAACGAATAGGAACTTGCTTAAAAATTTTTCTAAGTCCTATTCGTCCAGGACGAATTAAGGACAAATTTTACAATCATCCAGGACGATTGGTTCTCTGTAAAATTTTTGTCCAAATGAAATTAAATTATCGTCAATGGTGATTGATCCTCTGGAAACTTTTCGTCCATATGAAATTAATAATCGTCCAAGACGATCTGGTCTCCGGAAAATTTTTGTCCAGACGAAATTAAATTATCGTCCATGGCGATCGATCCTCTGGAAAATTTTCGTCAAGACGAATTAAAATATCGTCCAGGACGATCGGTCCTCTGTAAAAATTTTG
>NW_021558700.1:0-649 GCF_001605985.2 Dendrobium catenatum
TATTATCATCCAGACATACTTTATCCAAAGAGTTATCTTCGAGGAGACTAGGATCGGGATGAGCTAAGATGTCTACGTTTAAAGGTTCTAACTCTCCTAGCTCAGGATTTAAGTCATGCTGGGAGTTTGATTTAATCACTTCTGCTCCCTCCTCAAAGAAGTCCTCGTTATCATTAATATCATTAGCATCCACGAAATGGATGCACTTAGTTTTAGGTTCAGAGGGCGTTTTCTTGTTAATGCACTTCTCTATCAAAAGTACACTTGCAGGGTCAAGGACTGAGGAGGCTAAAGGTTGACTGGGATGGCTAGTAGTAGGTTCAAGTGGGGAGTCATAAGAGATTAGTCCAACAGAAGATCCAGTAGAGGGTCGGCCATCAAGGTTACGGTAGGGGCAGAGGGAATTTCCGGTGGAGCAGTTAGGTGAAGACCTATAGGGTGGTGCAGCAACCCAAAGCTAGATTCCATTCCTAAACCTCTTTCTTAAAGAAAGATCCTGGTTCTGAATATGTTACTAATGGGTGGGTGGTGTCGACTACCGTGATGTCCATGGTTTGTCCCAACGAAAGAGGTAGGGTGATGCTCTAGACGATAGTCACTAGTAGGGGGTCAGTATTTCAAATTAAGTTCTCATCTCATGTCTTTCCAA
>NW_021558701.1:0-258 GCF_001605985.2 Dendrobium catenatum
TTAATTTGTACTTAAATTCATTAATTTATTTTGAAATAACTTTGAAATTTTATTAATTGAGCAATTTTTTTTTTATTAATTGAGCAATTTAATTACACTCTTAATTAGTAAATTCAAAACTAAATTTAAAAGCTAATTATTTAATTTTTAATTTCACTCAATTATTTTCTTCATCAATTGACCAATTTAAAATTCATTTAATTGATTGAATAATAACTTAAATGATGTGATACAAACATGGGGGAACATGAATTGCAC
>NW_021558702.1:0-200 GCF_001605985.2 Dendrobium catenatum
AAAATTTTGAGTCTGTCAAAAAAAATGGAAAATACCAAAAATATGGCTACATTCAAGGAAGAAAGCGATCAAAACAATCCTGATGTCCCACTCCCGTTAGACAGATGGATTCCTACAGAAGGTGATTCAACGGATCCGCTTCAAGATTGACTATACAAGCTTGAGTATCACATGTTCCTATGTGATCAAAAATTCGAGAA
>NW_021558703.1:0-515 GCF_001605985.2 Dendrobium catenatum
CATGGCTCATGAACATTTTTGAGGTTAGATGTTTATCTAAAATTTTTTTCCTTGCCTCATCATGGAAGCTATCTTCTCTGTGTTCACTAAAAATTATATTTATCATGTAATGGCATATACATGAGAAATTGGAACCCTTAACCTCCCTGTTGGAGGCCAAGGGAAAAACCACTAAGCACTTTCCCAGTAGTACCCTGCTTTTGAAGATGATAAATTTTCTTTTGAATTTTGTCTGTTTAACTTTCCTCTGATTTATAATTTGTAAACGTAAACTTTCAGGAATATGGGAACACTGATATTGAAGGAGTTGATTCTACAAATGCTTGCTATGGTGGAACAGCTGCTTTATTCAATTGTGTAAATTGGGTGGAAAGTTCTTCTTGGGATGGTAGATACGGACTTGTTGTTTGCACTGACAGTGCGGTATGCTTGTCAATCCACATTCACAATTTTAAAAATAATGCTCCATCAATAGAACGGAAAAATTCATCTAAATTATCATAGGTAACCATCCA
>NW_021558704.1:0-309 GCF_001605985.2 Dendrobium catenatum
GAACTTTCGATTAAGGCTAGTCATCAATCAGATACGTTGTATCCATAGATACGTAGTATCAGGTGTATAGTAGCAGCAATGGGTTTGAATTTTGATGTTGAAAAATTGCAGAGTTTGGAGATTTAGAAAACTGATATTTAAAATAGTAATTTTCACCATCTTGCACTTAAAGCGGACGGTGGAGGAATGGATGATGGACCCGATCAAGATCCCATGGTTCCGTCATCCCGGACCATCGTGGTCTCTGGTCTACTTAGTTAGAAGAGGTAGTCAACCCAACCTAACAGAAGGATCCTTGTCGGCAGCCAT
>NW_021558705.1:0-234 GCF_001605985.2 Dendrobium catenatum
AGCATATACCCTTATAGAACTTGACTCAAGAAATCAAAAAATATATCAGTGAATATTATTAAAATCTTTGCAGCATAACCTATTATGCCCAATCGTGAGCCTTGAATCTTCGTTGGATGGTACATGATATTCCTGAAATGTTAGTACACAGACAAATAAAAATATATAGCAAATATAAGTAGACATAATGATTTCAGCGAAAATATTTGTTATCATAAAAAGCATAAACTCATG
>NW_021558706.1:0-1200 GCF_001605985.2 Dendrobium catenatum
TGCGTTCCTAAATCTGACATTTGATGATTTTTGTAGGAAAACTCTCACAAAAGGCCTCGTGAGAGCATATGGTACTTGGATAGAGGATTCTCTTGACATATGATTGGCGATGTCAATAACTTTATTTTGCTGGAGATCAGGATAGAAGGAAAGGATACTCATGGAAACAACACCACCAAGAAGGTGGTGGGCTCAGGTATAATTGGAAATTCCAAAAACCTATTGATTGAGAATATTTTGCTTGTAGATGAACTAAAGCACAACTTGCTCAGCATTAGTCAGCTATGCGATAAAGGCTTCATCATAAAATCTTTGGCAAACACTTGCATCATAAGCTTAAAAAATGTCACTATTTTGTAGGGAAAGTGGATCAACAATGTTTACATGCTTGATATAAATAATATTGAATGTGCTGCTTCATTTTGCTTAAAAAGTGTTATTGATGATTCATGGTGTTGGCACAGGAGATTATGTCATGGCAGTATGAAAACCCTAGGAAAGTGACCCAGAAAGACCTAGTTAGAGGTGTCCCCAAGCTTAAAATTTTAAAAGACCTCCTTTATGATGCCTGCCAATTAGGAAAGCAAGTCCACTGCACATTTCAATCCATTAAGAAAATTAGCACCTCTAGAACTTTAGAAGTCCTTCACATGGATTTGTTTGGACCCATTAGCACTGCCAGCTTAGGAGAAAAAGTTTATGGTTTTGTGATTGTCGATGACTACTCAAGGTTTACTTGGATTAGATTTTTGTCACATAATAATGAGCCTTTTGATGAGTTTAAAGCCTTCTTCACTTGGATTCAAAAAAAGCTAGGTTGTAAGATTTTGACCATCCATAGTGACCATGGGGGAGAGTTTGAAATTGAGAGATTTGGAGACTTTTGTGAGGATAAGGGGATTAGCCATAACTTCTCAGCTCCTAAAACCCCTCAGTAAAATGAGATAGCTAAAAGAAAGAACTCGACTTTAATGGAAGCCGCTAGAGCCACACTTATTGAGTATTCACTTCCAAAATACTTTTGGGCTGAAGCGGTCAACACAGCTTGTTATGTGTTGAATAGGGTGAATGTTATAGCCAAACTATATAAGACACCTTATGAGATCCTTAAGGGTAGAACACCCAATCTTTCCTACCTCCATGTCTTTGGTTGTAAGATTTTCATTCACAAAAATGGGAAGTCTCACTTTGGAAAATTTG